>NC_133618.1:54327832-54630332 GCF_048593235.1 Sminthopsis crassicaudata | reverse complement strand
GATGAGTTAATTAATTTATTTAAGATTTTATCTTCTTAAAATTCAGTTTTAATGATCAAAGGTCTTAAAATGCATTTGTTCATTTTGAAAAAAAATTATCAATGCAACTTGTCTCACCACAACAGACACTGTCTAATGAATGCCCAAACAAATTCCCTTATAAAGAATATTGGCATCCTGAAAAATATAAGGAAATTAGGGGGAGAAGGGATAAAATAAGGGTTTAGATTTGTGTCAGTTTGTTTAAGTGTGTAGATTAAGGGATGGGGGTTAAAGGATCTGGTGAGGTAGAGAAAAGTGTGTAGAATAATGGTAGTGGAAAAAGGTATATATGGAAAAGGAATAAAGAGGGTGAGAAAGGGTTGCATAGGATAAAGTGGGGGTACAGAAGGGTATTTAGATTAATTGCAGAAGGATAAAATGTGTAGGTTAATGGAAATGGGATAAAGAGGAGAGGAAAAGGTGGGGGGAGAAGATGAGGGAAGGATCCATAGATGGGAGGAGATTAAGTAATAAGGCAAGTTAAGGAGCAGAATTAAGGAAGAGTTAGCAGGGATAGAAAGTAAAAGATATATAGAAATAATACAACAAGGATCAGGCGTAGAATTTATTAGAAAAAAAGTAGGGCTAGTAATCACTGATCCTAGACAAAGTCAAACAAAGATTCAATCAAAAGAGAAATCTACAGTGTATATCAACCATATTAATATTGCTTTTGATGCATATTTACATATGAGTAAATGCATATGTGTTTAAGTATATGTGATTGTGTATGCATGTAGGTCTAGATATGTGTATATAGATATATGTATATAGATCTGTGAGTGGGTGTGTACTTAACTGTATGTAGCCTGCTTGTGGGAGGTGTGGGGAGGATGAAAAGGAAAAAAGAATAAAGCAAAAAATATGAAGCAGAGAACAAAAGAATCATCTGCAAAGAAGCAAAGAAAAGCTGGACATTCATGAATATAATTTCTTCTTTTATTATATATGATTTCTTGAAATGGAAATTTATTGTTATTTATTTGTTTTAGTTTACATTGCTTTATGAATCATGCTGGGAGAGAAAAATCAGAACAAAAGGGAAAAACCATGAGAGAGAAAAAAACAGAAAAAAGAAGTGAACATAGCATGTGTTGATTTACATTCAACGTGCTCAGTTCTTTTTCTGGTTGCAATGGCTATTGTTATTTATTTTGAATTTTCTCTGATATTCTGCTGGGCACATGACAATGTTTTTATTCATCCATTCATTCATGCATCCATATATTTATTTATTTTCTTTTTCTGTCTTTTTTCTTTTGTATGTAATTCAATAAATAAAATTTTAAAACAAATTTGGTAGGAAACAAATCATTTATGGGTTGTTCAGAGGAAGAAGGGCTATGAGTGTCCTTTAATTTTATCAAGGCACTAACATTGACTATTATCAATTGTCTGGTCTCTAAATGCTGCCTTTATTTACACTACAGTTAGTCATTGAAAATTTGTCCTTTTGGCTTTTCTTCCTTCACTCTGCATAACTTCTTTTAAATCTTCCCACTGGCCATTGAAACAGTTTATGGGGACTGGATTCTCTTTCTCATGATGTTTTTTGATTTTCTTTAGGCAAAATAGGGATGCCAAACAGCAGCTCTTCTAGTGAAGTTGCTGACATGAATTGCAGTCGATCTGAATTAGAGGATCTGATGAAAGAGGTAAGTAACCACTGCCTTCTAAGCTCTTATTCTCTGAAAAGTCCCTTTTCTTTTGGACCTCCCTGGAGTCTGACTTTTACAGATATCCCTTCCACCCTATAACTTTCCCCATCTTGGTTTCCCTGTATCGCAGTTCGGTATAAGAAATTAAATGGAAAATTTTGGGAATTTTGCCATATTCATAGACAGCAATTGAAGGCAAGCAGACAAAAGAAAAAAAGTTTAGAAATTCAGAAATGCACAAAATATTGTGTAACATTAATATATTTTATCTTTTAATATAATAATTCAGACTTCAATGATAGGAAGAGAAGGCCAAAAAATTTTACATGGGGTAGGTAGAATTGGAGGATGGAGTATTGTCTCCCCTTCCTCCCCTGCCCCCCAGATGTGCAAGGGATAACTAGTGCCTCTGCAAAAATGATGCCCTGAACTCTATTAATTTCAGGTTATTGGATGGTTGATCATACTGGGTCAGGCAATAAAACTTGATGACATTTATGGATTGCTTTGAGTTTTAGAAAGCACTTCATACACAATTTGCCATATACCAGTTCTTTATCTCTAAAATTAGGGGTCTGGGTGAAATGACATAAATTGGTTGCTTTCAGTTCCAAATCCTAGGATTTTTGTAGTCCCATAATCCTATGGCTTAGTGCCATCCTAACATGCTTGCAGTTCAGATCGTTCTTATGTGATATTGTTAATATATATCACCCATAAAATTCATTTTATGAGTAATGATTTTATGACTAAAATTAATTTCATTGGTAATTGGCATTTATATTGGCATTGGCACCTCATTTGGTGCATTATTTCAATGTACTAATAGAATGTTTATCTGAAGGACAGATTTCTAATATTCTCAACCATCCAAAATACAATCAAGAAGCTAGACATCAATGAAGAGGAGCTCTGAGCTGTGAAAAGGTTATCCCACCTCTTTTGTTTGGCAGAGATGAGAAAAGAGTTGTTCTAAATCTATAAAACAAGAGTCTCAATGAGATGATTATTAGGAAATCATTTATCTTTAAATCCTAGGATACTCTGGTCCTGTAGTCCTCTGGCTTTCTCATTAAGGCTATAATAATACCTCTTTCATTTGACAGATATTAAGAAGGAACTGTTACACAAATAAATTTTCAAGTGATGAAACTTTAGAAATTATAAAGATACTTATGGAATTTTTGAAGTGAAAGGAACTAGGGGGTCATTCAGTCCATCATCCAATCCAATGAAATCATCTTATTTTTATTAGATTTTATCTTAAGAGGTAAAAATAGCTTTTCTTGAGGTTGTACAGATTATAACAAGCAGAGCTGGGACTCAAATCTAAATTCTCTGACCCAAAACAAGGGTGCTTTCCCTCACCACCCCATGACTTCTCTCTAAAATGAAGTATATCTTTCCTTAACTTTTTGAACCAGTAACATTGAGCCCAACTGAACAGGTTATTTATTGAAAAGGTTATTATTGTGGGTATCACTTATTGTGACCTCAATGGCAATTGAAGATTATGAGATTAGTTGCCTTTACATTGAATGCCTCTAAACAGCTTCTCTTTCTGAAGTCTCATGTCTGCTTTTTATAGTTGTCTGCTTTCCTATATTGCTGTTAGATAATAAAAAATAACAGCTGGCAGCCTATGTGCTTGCCTCTGGCAACAACCTTGCTGCTCTCTTATAATCTATTGAATTTAATCCTCTGTGGCCTAGAAGCCAGATGGCCAAGTTTATTAAAATTATGTATAAATGAAGATAAATAAATTATAATTTAGAGCCATTGTAGCCTTCTCTTACATGTGAAGTGCAGTCTTTAATACCTGAATTTTTTTCACTACTTGGAGCTCCTTTTCATTGATTTCTACTTTCTTGACAGTGTTTTGGATGATAGAAGATATTGGAACATTCTTTCAGATTAATATGTTGAAGATAATGCACCAAGTGCCATAACAAATGAGGTGTCAATGTCAATAAAATTGCCAATTATGAACAAAAATAATTTTGGCATAAATTATTTTATTATTTAAATTTCATTCACAAGTAATAAAAATCATTTTGTAAATGAAATTTAAATAATAAAATAATTTTATGCCAAAAATTATTTTGTTTCTGATACTGTTTATATATATATATATTTATATATATACATATATATAAATAATATCACACACAAACAATCTGATATAAGTGCATGTCAGGATGATACTAATCTTAACATAGTCCCTAGTCTTTAGTATAGCCTTTGGTAGACAAGGACTATCGAGAGTTCTTGAAGGGCCTTTGTATTAATTCCTAACTCCTTATATCATGTAGGTGGAAGGGTTATCCATAAGTTTCCTGTTTTTTGTGTGTTACTTTCCCACTGAATCATCTTAAAGAGGAAGACATGTTGATTGCCAAATTAAGGTCACAAGAAAATCAAATTACTAAATGTTTCATAATCAGATTTGTGACTTAAATTTCAGAAGCAGGGCAAAAATCTAGAGCAGGTATAGAAATATGACGCAATAAAGGTTGGTTTTTTTTTTTTTTTTTTTTTTGCAAGTTTTGGAGGACTTTGCTTTTAATTTACTCTTGATTGAGGACCATGTCATATGAAGGGTGGTTAGAAAACAAAACAAAACAAAACAAAACCATGGTTACTTTGGCTGAAAAAGACAAGGATGACATAATATTTTTCTTCAAATCAATCAGTCAACAGTTGCTAAACACCTACTATGTGCCAGGAACTGTGCAAATTATGGGGGACACACAAAGACACAAAATAGCCCCACTCCCAAGGAACTTAGTCTAATGGGGAGACAACATACAAACAACAATATGCAAATAGGTTCATACAGGATAAATTGGAGATACTCTCAGTGGTATTTATTAAGTACTTACTGTGTGCCAAATAGTATTTGAAAGCTTGTTATGTAGAAGAGGGATTAATTAAATTGGTATTCTTTAGCTCCAGATAAAAGAACTAGGATCAATAATTGTAAGTGACAGAGGGACAGCTTTCAATATACAAAAACCCCGACAATTAGAATTGTCCCAAAGCAGATTGTGTTGTCTCCAGAGTGATGAGGTCCTCATTATTCAGCATCTTCAGTTAGAAGCTGTGTGGTTGGGGACCTGCTGAGGTGCGTGTGGACTGGATGATCTCCCAGCCTGGTGGTTATGGGAACCTGGGCTATGTCCATAGGACACATACCGAAGTAACTCATTAATTTTAATCAACCAAGTGCCTACTATGTTCTGTTTACCATGCTGGGGATTCAAATACAAAGAATGAAATATTCCTTGTTTGAAATGAACTTCCAATGGAATGGGGAAAATAACAAGTACTCATAAAAATATGTATAGCATAAAGGTAATAAATATGGGAGCAGCTAAGTGATGCAGTGGATAGAGCACCAGCCCTGAAGTCAGGAGGACCTGAGTTCAAATGTGGGCTCAGACACTTAACACTTCCTAACTGTGTGATCCTGGGCAAGTCACTTAACCCCAATTGCTTCAGTTATAAAAAAAAAGTTAAATGTTTCTAAGTAAAATGCATATGTATACAACATACACAAAATAGCTAAACATGAGATAGTTTGGCATTAACAGTTGAGAGCAAGGGTTAGGAAAGGTAGCTCCCTTTCATTTATTCTACTTTCCAACTAATTTGATTTTCTATCCATTGCCATGCCTTTTTGTTAGCTTCCCAGCATGTGCAGAATGAACTCTCTTCTCACTTCTTACTGAGCCTCCTTGGAATCTTTATCTTCCTCCACTCAAGTGCCATATGTTATATGGAACTTCTCCTAATGCCCTTTGGCTTTCTCTCTAACCTCAAGATACCTTGTTTTCGACCATCTTTTTATATGTTGTATCTGCCAGCAGGACAAGGATTCCCCAAAAAACTTTTTTTTTTTTTTGGTTCTTGTTTCTCTATTGCTTGGCTCAACACTTTGAGTATTGTTGGTCAGTCTTGACTCCATAAGTGAGGTTTTCTTGGCAAAGATACTGGAGAGGTTTGTGGTTTTTTTTTTTCCCCCAGTGGATGCATTTCTTCAAGTAATAAAAGATTAACTGACCTGCCCAGAGAGACACAGCTAGGAAGTGTTTTAGATTGGATTTGAACTCAGTTCTTCCTGACTCCAGCCCCAGTTCTCTATCCATTGAGTTACCTTGAGTTCAGTAGTTACTTAAAATAAATGTGGAATTAAATCGATTTCTGTGGGGGAAATCTGTTAGTGTTGTTTCATGGAATTCACTAATGAATTATTTTAAAATGGGTCATCTGTTACGTCAGTGTAGAGAACCACTTAGAGATATTTTAAACTCAACATACTGAAAACTGACCTCATCTTTCCCCCCAAACCCTGCCCTTTTCTAAACTAACTTTTGTCAAAGGTACCCTCTTCATCTAGGCTCTCAGGTTTGTAGTTTCATCATTGCCCTTGACTTCCAACCACACATGCAATCAGTGGCCAGTTCTTGTCATTTCTATCTTCACATTAGCTTTCATATCAGTCACACAGAAACTACCCTATTTCAGACTTCATTACCTCTTAGATTTTTGCAACAACCTATTAATTGGTCTTTTTGCCTCAAGAGTCTTTCCACTCTAGTCCATCCTCCACATTGCTGCAAGTAAACACAGATCTGACTACATGACCTACCCACTCTAAAAACTCCAGTGGCTTCCTCTTGCCTGTAGGAAAATAATATAAACTTAGTTGAGCTGTAAAAGCCCTCTGTCATCTGTCTCCAACTTACCTTCTCATTAAACCTTACTTTCCCTCTTGCCCTTTGAGATCCAACCAAACTGACTTTTTTCCTGTTCTTCACATACAATATTCTATTCCTCATCATTATTACTTTGCATTAGCCATTCCATATGCCTGAATACACTTCCTCCTTATCTGTAATTCATAAATCCCCTCTCTTCCTTTAAGTTTCAGTTCAGTCACCATTTTTATGAAACCTTTCATAATTCCCTCAATTGTTTACTCTAGCTTTTTTTTTTTTTTGTTGTTGTTGTTTAGTCGTTTTCATTTGTGTCCAATTCTTTGGGGTTTTCTTGGGCAAAGACACTAGAATGATTTCCCATTTCTTTCTCTAGCTCATTTTATAGATAAGGAAACTGAGGCAAACAGTGTGAAGTGATTTGTCCCAGTCACAGAGCTAGCAAGTATATGAAGTTAGATTGATCTTGGGTCTTCTTCATTCCAAGTCTAGTACTCTATCTATGTGCCACCTAGTTATCTCTTATCCTTTAATTATTTTGTATATGTTTGTATATGTACATATACACACAGAATAAAATAAAATGAGTAAATACACACACACACACACACACACACACACACACACACACACATATATATATATTGTCTTCCCTATTAGAATGGAAGCACTTTGTGAGTAAGAATTGTTTCATTCTTTGTATCTATTGCATTGAGTATAGTGCTTAATAAATATTTGTTGATTGATATCTCAGAAATGGAGAAAAAAGTTCTCAAAAATTAACTGCTAAACATGGCATAAAGACATTAATTATAAAGTCTTCACTGAGCTACAAACTGAAAGCTAAATAATGGTACTTCTCTTGATTCCTCCTCCACTTCTACTCCGCCATATTGTATAGCCCTTGGTAGATGAATACCTCGGTATAATTAAAAGGAGCCCTTCACCCCAGGAGGCCTGTAGGAGCCAGCCAGTTCCAGACTGGTGGATCCAGCAATCCAGCACAGGTGAGAAAGAATATTTATTGTATTTGCTACAAGATAGTGGATCTCAACATGTTTTGCTTTATAAAACGGTTTAACAATCACCACCAAAAAATTTGGTGAACTCCGAGGATAATTTACTATATACTTGTAATATTCTTTCCAATTTCTGCTTAAGGGGCCATTGAAGAATTTTTAGTGCAAATACCTTAGACCATCAGAATAAATCACTAGATGGGAACTATTGCTATAAGAGATTGGGTCTTTTACTCTCCACAGCAGTCTGGAGAACATGCTGCTTGTCAATTCCTACCTTATTTTGCTAGTATATTAGGAGAAAACATTTAAGGAAACTCTGATCACACCCCTGTTTGGCCTTTCCCCGCTGAATGTGAGAATGGATATTCAGCTTCTCCTTTCCCTATTTTTAAGGCAGGAACCAGGTTTGAAAGCTTGATTTGCAGTTCCCAAAAGGATATTGTTACCACTTGTAATGGCATTGTGTAGTGTCAAGTGGACATGTGTCTGCAGTGGGCAGAGGGGGACAGATTGTGGGGACAAAGGAGTTAGAGAACCATTCTGACTCTTCACTAAAGATAATGTGTATATTATATAATTAATTATATATAATATAATAATATATTAATTATATAATACATTATGCATAGAAAGAAAATCTTTATATGAGTCTTAGAAAATTATCTTTATTATATGTAATCATAATTATATCAATTATATGGACAATGGACATGGGTAGGTAGTTTATGAATTCTAAAATGCAGAGAATGAGGTCATGGGGATCAAATGGTGATGAGTTTAAGAACAGCTGAACATTCATATTCTTCAAGGCTTGCTAAGCTACTTGAGCACATCTAAACAATTCATCCCCACTGGACAGAGGGAGTACAAATCTCTATTCTGGGTCTGGGTGAGACTTTGGTTTTCTGCTCTTATGAAACCATGAGTCTATGTTATGGTTGGGAAGAACACTCAGAATTCAGTGGAAGTTTATACTGTGGCCTAAAATCTTTTAAAGAAAATCTTTTTTTTTTTGAGGGAGGATAGAGAAGGATGTGTTGTTTGAACATGTCTTTTATGTCTTCAAATTTATTTATTTTTTTCCTTCTAATAGCCATGCCTTTGATGACTGGGTACCCTGCTTATGAATCTCACCATCCAGGTAAAGTAGCGATGGGTTGACTGTATTAGCTGACACGTCACAGAGTCATCTATGAAAACTCTTCTCTCTCACTTCTCCTTGGCCCAGTGTTGACTGGAAATTCTCCAAGGCTGTTCCCAGGGAATATGTGGTTTTTTAACCTTTTGATCTGGAAAAAACTTTCAGTACAAGCCTATGGTTAGCTAAACTAGACCATGCCCAACTATCTGTTGAAAGTCTAGTCTTGCCTCCTTTTCCTCTTATATGGTTGTATGGAAACCTCTTAATCACTAATTCTCTATGAATTAACAAAACATTATGTTCAAAAAAAGCCTGGAAATAAAATTAAATTCCTTAGAGAAAAATGATTTAGAACAAGAGGGTCTGTGAACTTAGAAAAAATACATTTTTATTTAAAAACCTCTAATTGAAATTTAGCATTTCCTTCAATTATGATTTTTTTTTTAAAAAACTTATTTTACTTATTTTTTTTAAAGAAATGGTCCATGATACCCAAAAAGTTCAGAACTCCTGCAATAAAGGCTAGTTAATATTGATTTCTCCACAATTAGTTTTCTTTGATCATGATCAAAGAAAGAAGGTCATAGGGTGAACCTATGAGTAATTCTTCAGTCTTTTCAGTTGAGTGTGACTCTTTGAGACCCCCATATGGGTTTTTCTTGGTGAAGATACTGGTGTGGTTTTCGAGTTCCTTCTCCAGCTCATTTTACAGATGAGGAAACTGAAGCAAATGAAGTTAAATGATTTGTCCAGTTTAGAGTTCACGGCTCCATCCTTCTAAGACAATCTTGTTCACATCCCTCCTTTGATAAAGGAGGAGACAGAGAATTCTCCCTTTCTCCTCCCTCCTATAATTTCACATTGAATTACATACAAATTGTTATCAAGTCCTCTGAGTAATCATTGCTGAATGTCTGTGAGTTGGATCAAGTCTGGAGACCCCTTTCTTTATGCAGAGCTATTTGATTTACATGGTTAATAAGTCAACAAGCATTTTATTAGGTAATTTATCTGCCATTAGGTCCAATGTCAATAATGTTGTATTCAAACCAGCTAAGCGAAAGAACACCAACTTACCTTCCTGTAGTCAGCTGACATTACCTTCTCCAGGGATGAAAAATTGCTTTGTATAATATGGGCTTTTGAAGAGTGATTTAAGAAACTGTCCATATCCTCAAGGAATGGATCAAATGTTGTAGTGTACAGTCCTAGAAAGGAACTCAAAAAAATTAGTTGCAAATGGAGAGGAGAGGGAGATACGGCTAGACAATAATTTGTGTGGAAAAAGATCTGGAGGTTTGAGTGGAATCTTAATAATATTAATAATGTAAATCATATCCGTAGTCATAATATAAAACTAATGTCAATATTAATAATATTGATATGGCAATGAAAAGAGCTAAGGTCATTCATGAAAAGGACCCTATAATATAGAATTATAATCTCCTTAGACAACTCCAGAATATTGTTTTCAGTTATGGATTCCCTATTTTAGGAAGGATATGGACAAACTCGGTCAGATAGACGGTCAGTGGACAGAGTACTGGGCTTGGAGTCAGGAATATTCATCTCCATGAGTTCAAATGTGGTCTCAGACACTAGTTGTGTGACCTTCGGCAAGTCACTTAATCCTGTTTGCCTCAGTTTCTCATTTGTAAAATGAGTTGGAGAAGGAAATGACAAAACCCTCCAGTATCTTTGTCAAGAAAATGTGACCCAAATAGGGTCACAAAAAATCAGATGTAACTGAAAACAACTGACCAGTAATAGTGTTGATATGGTCACCTTTAATCACATTAACCAATGAGATTTGCTTTCTGTTTGATAGATCACTTTCTGTTTTGAAGAGTGTATAAAATCAGTGTGCACAGAGGGTCATTCAGGAAGGCTTTTATAGAAGTGATATTTGAGCTGGGTATTTATTGAAGGATGAATAAGATTGAAATGGAGTAAAAAGGGAAGGGAATTCTCAACATCACCAAATCTGAATCTCACTCAAATCACCATCGGAATTTCTGCCATGTTTGTTTTTGGTTTAAGAGAGAAGGTCAAATAATTAACCCTTTATTAATAATTTTCTAGATTTATTAATACAATGATTAAATTACCCAGAAATTCTCTCTTGAATTTTTAAAATTACACTTATTTTTCTCATTCCTGGAGCTCAATCTGATTTCTATTGTGTCTCTTCCACTCATGAAGTTAGTCAATCAATAAACATTGATTTAGTACCAATTGTGCAAACTATGGACATACAAAGAAAAGCAAAACAAAGTCCTGGCCCTCAAGGAGCTAACAACCTAATGGAGGAAACAATATGCAAATTTTAACCATTTACCAATTTTGTTCAGGACTCAAGAGATGCATGATATGGGGAAAAGTCAACTTCCTTCCCCAATCCAGCTCCCTAAATTGGATTTCAAATTAGAGAGCTTTGGAATTTAATTGAAATACTTTTTGTCCCTGTGATCTGAGCCGAATGCCTTAATCTTTTTGTCCCTCATTTCTCTCATTTGACAAATTTGTGGTTTGTCCAGCTCAGGAATGGATCAGATTCAATAGCCGCTACAGTCCCTCTACCCGAATGCTTCTGCTCTCTATGGTCCTTTCTAATTCTGTCTTGTGAGGCCATCTACAGGCTTATGGTCTTGTTTCTTCCTTTTTCTACAGCTTACTCCCTGATGGTGATCTCTTTTTATTATGGAGGAAAATTAATGGGTCACACTACCACTTCTTACCCTGAGGGCTGCCGGATCTCCCTGAGCCTCCCTCCTCAGCACGTGGAGAAGATGTATGGTTCCGAAAGCTTGGAGCTCATTTGCTTCCCACCGGCAGACTTCATCCAGAATGACCGTCAGAAGCAGGTCACCAAGAAACTCTTTGGTCACCTGGAGCGTGGAGTCCTGTTACACAGCAACAAAAACGGTGTCTTCATTAAGAGATTGTGCCAAGGGAGAGTCTTCTGCAGCGGGAACTCCATGATGTTTAAGGACAGGCCCAACAAATTGGAACGGGATGAAGTGGTCAAAATTTTTGACACAAACCAGTTTTTCAGGGGTGTGTATGAGGTTTCTCAAACTTGAAATAGTGTCACCATCTTGTACCATTTACATTTTAAGGGCTCAGAGGCATATAAGAGATACAGAAAAATGGAACTCCTGGTGCCACAGGGCTTACAAAGCACTTTGCTCACAGTTCCCACATGAGTATCATTTAGCAAGTCAACCAGCATTTATTAAGCACCTACTGTTGTGCTAAGTGCCTTGGATTTCAAAGAAGGAGGTTTTGGTCAATCTGGGGTCCCATAACCAGTAAGTTGAAGAGCAGAGATTTCCCAGTTCCCCATGTAGTGTTCTTTCTATTGTACTACATTCTCTTTTTCTCTGACCACTCGTGGGTCCACACATGTTAGTTACCCTGTTGAATTTTTTTTTCAAGAATCCTGTGAGATAGGCAATTTTTTTTGAAGGTTTAGAAAAGTAAGAAATGACTAGACTAAGGGTTCATGGAGTTTGCAGTCTTTGGGGAGATTAGACCATATGTATACATTTGAAAAAAAAAATCTCTACACTACAAGATAGTACCTGCTAAGTACCAGATGACAGAAGATTACAAATATGTATAGATCAGGGGAGACATGGGGGAATGGAAAGATTATTGGACCTGGAATTAGGTTCATCTCCTGATTCCAATTCTTACTAGCTCTGTGACTTTGAGTAAAGCCATAAGTAAGCCATTTCTCTAAGACTCAGTTTCTTCATCTATAATATTTTTTGCACCAGATCTGTGATGTCTTCAATGTGGTGATCTTTTTGAGAGTGTTTTTCTCTATCAGTGCGAATTTATGACTGTTTTGTGATTCATAGTACTAAAGAGCTGTTTGATACACCAAGAGGCCATGGATGTGAGGCCATGGATTACAGGTGGACTTGAATCCATTTTGTTCTGACTCCATGACTGTGTCTTTAGCTGTTCTGCCTCTCCATCCGTATTATGGCACTAATGAACCTTCCATTGCTTATCTTACAGGGTGGTTTAAGGGGAAGGTGCTTGGTAAACCATAAAAGGCCATAGAAATGCAAATTATTATTAGGAATTCAGTGTGCATAGTGGGTCATTCAGGAAGGCTTTTATAGAAGAAGTGATATTTGAGCTGGGCATTGAAGGATGGATAAGATTGAAATAGAGTAGGAAGGGAAGGGAATTCTCAATATCACCAAGTGGGAGAACACAAGAAGTGTTTGGGGGCGTGGCTGCATCAAGTCTGCAAACATTTATTAAGTGCTTACTATGTGCCAGACAAAAATATTTTATTTTTATCTTTTTTAGGATAATAGTTGGGCATAAGGCTGGAAGGTTTCCACAGGTTTTTCCACAGGTTTCCCTAGGATTTGAAACAATCAATATCATTGTCCTGTTGTATTCCTCCCAATTAGATCCATGTCTAGAAACCCTAACACCTGGACAAATTCAGTTTGTGGGAGAAAAGAGGGAAACATGATGAGCTAGTGTCATTATCATCAGTGGTCCCAGAGCTGGTCCTGGGTGCCCTACATGGCATGGATGCTCAAGATAGACCAAATGCTGAGACTCTACCCTGGATAAATGCAGTTCTGCAAGGGTGGCAGTTGAAGTGGGAGGAGGGAGACTAGGTGATGAGGATGTCATTAATAAGACATGGGGAATGATGGACTGGGGCTATTTAGAGTGAGGGCATTCTTCTTTCTGTGACCTCATGATCCTCTGCCACAACGTTCTGGCCTTAATTTATAAAGTATCCCAGTTTTATGAGTTTTTGGATCAATTGTAATATTTGCTGTAGGGATAAGGCATGGGAAGGGCCTCTTTGCTTTTGACTTAACATTTCCTTTTTTGCCTTCTTGACAGAACTGCAGCAGTTTTACAACAACCAAAGTCAGTTTCCTGACAGCAGAGTGATGCTATGCTTTGGTGAAGAGTTCCCTGACATGACTCCATTGCGTTCCAAACTCATCCTTGTTCAGGTGAGAAACAGTCCATCCTTACCTAAGCATACTGTTTGCCCATATGAAGTGTGCTAAGTCAAGGCTGAGCTCTCAGATGGGATGGAGTCAAATCTGGGAGCCTGTAGCTGGCGAGCTCTGCCGGGGGGCCATGGCAGAATTGGCAAAGCTGATACTCAACACTTAAGAGTCTCCCTATGCTATAATCATTTCTAGTCCTACCCTATATTATCTTTCTCACACAAGGCCTGTTGCCATTAAGGTGTAAATGAAGAGGTGGAAGGATTTTTTTTTAACCCTCCTTAATAAAGGTTTGGAGGTTGGCAGATTTTTGTTTTAAATATTTGTTTTTTAACTGGACCTACACAGTATCTAGAGTATGTCTCTGTCTCTGTCTCTGTCTCTGTCTCTGTCTCTGTCTCTCTCTGTCTCTCTGTCTCTCTCTCTCTCTGTCTCTCTCTCTCTCTCTCTCTCTCTCTCTCTCTCTCTCTCTCTCTCACACACACACACACACACACACACACACATACACACACACACATACACACACACACACTTGGGTTACATCTCCAGATGGAGAATTCTCCATTAAAGTCAAATAGTGAAAATTCAGATCTCTGTGATTGAATTTGTGAAGGAGATAATTTGGGGGGCACCTTTGGAGTTCTTGCAATCACACTCACTGGCTGCCTGGCACTTCTCTATCAAAAACCAGTTGCTGACACTGCAACAAACAATATTTGAGATACCTGTTTTGGTTAGGAGTGAATTAATGAGTCATATGCTGGAGATGTCTGAAGGGGAGCTGAGAAGCTGGAGGGGAAGCACATCCCTTTCTTCAAATACTTGAAGAAATTAGAGAGGCAGATTTTTGGCTAGATGTGAGAAAAACTTCTAGCAATTAGTGGTGTCCAAGAGCAGGATGGATTGTCTTGGGAAGGAGTGGGTTCTCTATCACTCAGTGTCTTCAAATGAAATGACCACTTGCCATGGATGTCATCCAGGGTTTTCTGTTTGAATATACAGTTAGTCTCTATAAGCTCTGCTGTCCATTTCTGTGTTCTAAGATCCTGTGATGTTTTGCTTGACTCCAGAGAGAACTAGATTTATCAGGCAGAAATTATCAGTATGCATTTTCAAATTTCATGGAGGGAAAAACTTCTTAAAGCCTTGTGTGATGTTGAGCCCTCTTTTGCTGAAGGATTCAGGGAGAAGGTGGATGACTATTTTTAAGGGATTCTATACAGGGCTTTATGTATCTCAAGAAGGTTATGCAGGATGATCTCTAATAGTAATAGACTACATCTCTAACATGTTAAGATTTACAAAAATTTAGTGGGAAAAATATATGTATATATATTTTTTTTGCTGAGGCAATTGGGTTAAGTGATTTGCCCAGGGTCACACAGCCAGGAAGTATTAAGTGTCCGAGGCCAGATTTGAACTCATGTCCTCCTGACTTCAGGGCTGGTGCTCTATCCACTGTACTACCTAGCTGCCTGTAATAATATATGCATTATATATATATATATATACATATACATATATTTTTTGAAAATCCATACCTTTGCACTGACTGTCCGACATGATTAGGATGCTCTCCCTTCTCATTGCTATCTCCTTATTTCTGTGAATTCCTTTAAGATAGCTAAAATCATATCTTCTTCAGGAGATACCCCCAGGCCTTCCTCTCCCCTCTCTCATGCCTTCTCTCTGAGGCTGCTTTATACTTACACTGCATATATTTTGAGTATGCTTTGTTATTTGCATGTTGTGTCAGTCTAATGACATTAGGCATTAGAAGGCAGGGAATATATTTTAGCTTTTCTTTTAAACTTTTTACTTAATGTAACATTTGGTACATGGTGAGGGCTTAAGAAAGGCTTGTTGCTAGACTGACCCATTTTACAGATGAGAAAACTGAGCCCCAGAGAGGTTATATTTGTTCTGGGTAATAAGCTTTAAAGGCACTGGAAATGGCTCTCAAATCTTAATCTTAGAATTTAAACCAATCCTCCTCCCATAATTCTGCTTGGCTTTTTTAGCTTTAGAATTCTATGATGAATATATGTTCTGGTCAAATGAATTAACATATGTAAAATGTATGTAAATATGTAAAAATTTTAAAGTGTTACATAAATTCTCACTGTTATTTTTGATTTAACCTCCAATTCTTTGCTTAACTCCAGGTGGAGCAGCTTTATGTAAAGAAACTGAGGGATGACATTGGAAAAAATTGCAGCAACGGCCTTATGCTCCAGACTCCAGAGGATATAGCCCAGTCTGAGCAAATCTTCAGATTCCAGGATATCTGCGGACCCCATCAAAGGCCCTTTTTTAGAGAAAATCAGCAGATCACTGTCTAGAGAACCCTTGTGTCTCTCCCCCATCCCACTGGGCCCTCCACCTCTTATCCCATTTTCCATCATTGTAGTAGCAGTAATATTGTTCTAGGGGTTTTGGGGAGGAGGAGTCTGTGAGGAATTCATTTGGGGAGAAATGTTTTTGTCAAGTCCTTTATAAGCCAAGATGAAAAAATGAAGTTTGAAAGAAAAATGCAGTCATCTCTCTAGCCATTTATTGATGTATTTTGGTAACTGGGACAGAACTTCCCAGATTTGTAGATATTGTAAAGACCAACTACTATTTTCTGCATTTGGTTTGATTGTCATTTGCACTGATTTTTTTCCTTCCGCATCTTGAGATTACCAATATTTCCAGTGTCTAAGAATTGCTGTACAAATATTCAATGTTGGTAGCCTAAATAGTCGAGCAATGCACTTAGGAAGACCTGAATCAAAACCCTGCCTCAGATATTTACTACCTATGTGGCTCTGAATGAGAATTGACATCCCTCAGCCTCAGCTTTCTTATCTCTAAAATGGGGCTAGTATAACTCCTATCTCACAATATTGTGAGGTTCACAGGAGATAATATGTAAAGCAGTTTGCAAGCTATGTAAACTCTAATGTTTAAGTACCAAGTTATAGTACCAAAGAACATCTGAGTAGGACATTTTGGTGATTGTCAGTCACCAGTAACCAAGCTTCTGTTTTATTCATTCTTTTATTTCAGTGCCATTCAAGAAACATTCATGAAGTGCCTTTTTTTGGGTAAGGTACTGTGCTAGGCCCAAATAATACCAGAAATATTCCAATAAACAAATCAAAATGAGTCTGCCTTCAAGGAATTTACATTTTCCAGTAGTTAAATCTGTACACCTGTGGCTACCCATACTGATTTCTGGATGGAAGTGCCTTTTTATTTTTAAAGCATTTTAATAGGGATTGTAGATTTTTGAGACACCAGACCCTATCATATCAGAAGATTATTGGGGGTACAGTAGAAAGTGGGTCTAACCAGGAGTCACAAAACATGGTTTCTACTGTCAGCTCTTGACTTTACCATAACCTCATTAGCTGTATGTATTTCCTTATTTTTAAAATGGAAATGCTGGTGAATTAGATATTTGAAAGACCCTTTCAACTCCCCCATTCTAAGAACTGCGCTCTAAGAACTCCATTCCTCTCTAAAAATATCTTCTCTGATATTCTTTTTAAAAGCCCTACTTAATTATGTTATTTCAGGCAAATCACTTCACTCTTCCTTCATTTCTAAGGGTCCTTCTTAATTCTAATTCCTATAATTTAAGAAGCCATTCTAATGCCTACTATGTACTAGGTGTTCAGCACTGGGAATATTGGTGCTTTTCTGATCTCGTTGTGAAATCCTCAGCACTACCCTTCCCTTAACTTTATATTAAAAACAAGGGACAGAAGAAATACATTCTGACTCTTTTTCTCTTCCACCTTCCCTTCGGTTCTGAGTGAAGGGATAGTACAGGGGCTATCTTTCCATGATATCCTTAGCCTTTTTTTATTCTCATTTCTTTGTCTGGTTCAAAGAATAGGCACAGAACCCTGGGATACATATGTGTATATTTGCATTGTGTATAAATAATAGATATAGAACACACATCAACAAGGATTTTTACAGATCATAGTTAAATTGAAGCAATTATTGGGGGGGGGGGGGCTCTGAGTTAAATTTGAATTACCAAAGAGAAATAATTCACTTTTTTCTACTAGCATATTTTGGGGGGGCAATGGGAAAATATTTTGTGGTTTAAAGAGCAAGAATAAGACATATAGTTCTGTATGTATATGTATATAAAGAACTACACCACTAGCAAAGGCTTTAAATGCTTAAAAATGAGATTTTAACATTAAAAAAATCAAATCTGTTTTAAAAGTCTGATGTAAAGTAATAGCAGATTCCAATATGTGTTGTTTTCAGCTCAAAATGAATGTCAAAATGTACATCTTTAATGTACTAAATGAATATTTATTTTTATGTCCATTTAAAAAGTAGCTTGGTTCCTTATTTTTTTCTCCTCACTCTGGCCTTGAAAATAAAAATGTTGTATTTTGTATTGATTTGGTCTCCTACCTTTGTTGTTGTTGTTGATTATTTGTGTGTGTGTGTGTGTGTGTGTGTGTGTGTGTGTGTGTGTGTGTGTTAAATATAATTTCTAGTATACTCTGGATACTCTGTAGGTCCAGTTAAAAAACAGACATTTAAAACAAAAACCTGCCAATCTCCAAACCTTTATTAAGGAGGGCTAAAAAAATCCTTCCACCTCTTCACACAATGGTAGAAAAAGACCTCAGTCTTACCTTCAAGCTTCTATCTAACTCCTCTATTTATATTAACTAAGGGACTTTCTTTTTTAGGAAATGGGCAATGGAAGTGGGTTGAGCATTTATCAAACAAACAGAAAACTGGGAGGAAACAGGAATGAAGTGAAGCCATCTTTATAGAATAGAATTGGATTAAATAATTGCATTTTCAATCTCACTGGATTGTTGACTAAATACTAAATTCTCTCTTTTTCTCTCCACTTCCTTCTACTTCCCCTTCTTTCTCTCTGTCTCTGTGGCTCAGATTTATTCTCTCTCTTTGCCTTTTTTTTAATCCCTCCCTCTCTCCTCCTTTCTTCCTCCCTTTACACACACACACACACACACACACACACACACACACACACACACACACACACACACACAAACACATACACACATCCTGGCTATATGGGTTTCTGGAAGATATCATCTCAGACAGATTACATTTACTTTCCTTCTTGGGACTGAACCTATCTGGAGCTCTGAGCCAGTCAAGGGTATAGGGCTCAAGCAGAAGCACAGAAGTCTGTCTGCCAAGAATTTTGGCACCTAGATAAATAAGTCACTAAGTGATTTTAGGGAGTGCCTTTTAGGTGCCAGGCACTATGCAAGGAACTGGGCATTCGGGTGCATGGAATCAAACAATATTGGACTGCAAGAAGTTTATTGGGGGGTAAATACTTAGAAAAATCGACACTGAAAAAATATAAAATGAAAGTTACAGTTTTTAAAAAATTTAATTGTTTATTTTTTAATACATTGCTTTATGAATCATGTTGGGAGAGAAAAATCAGAGCAAAAGGGAAAAACCATAAGAGACATTAAAAAAAAAAAAAACAGGAAAAGGAAGTGAACATAACATGTGTTGATTTGCATTCAGTCTCCTTAATTCTTTTCCTGGATGCAAATGGTGTTTTCTATCCAAAATTTATTGGAATTGCCTTGGATCACTGAATCACTGAGAAGAACCAAGTCTTTCATAGTTGATCACTGCACAGTCTTGCTGTTACTATGTTCAATGTATTCCTGGTTCTGCTTGTTTTGCTCAGCATCAGATCATGTAAATCTTTCCAGGCCTTTCTAAAATCAGCTTGTTCATTTTTTAATAGAAAAATTGTCTAGAGCCACAAATAGTAAAGGGATCCCTGGAAAAAGTATGAGACCCTTTTGTGCTTGGAGAAGTTTGCTAACCAGGTCTGGCTCGGCTTCTCCATCCCCCTCCCATAGGTGGCAAGCCTTCTGAGACATAGGAAGATGTGTCTAATCTTGCTGATTACTAGTACCAAGAATCTTGGGAGAAAGGCATGATACCTGATTTCTAAGAAAAGCATCTGGAGGACATCTATCAGACATTCTATCTGTAATCTGCTATCTTAATACCCCTGTGTATCATGTATTGATTATTGTTAGAATACGGATGTAATAGTAATGTAATTTAGGCATTTGTAATGATTAGTATACCTTAGCTACATGTAGATTAGCACTGTGTAATCCTGAATAAATGGGACTCCTGTTTTCACCACTCTGCTGAGTCCCGCCTCTTCACTCCTTGGCTATGAATCAGGGCACAGGACTGGCACCTGCAGCTCTCCCATGAGCAGATCCAGACAAAAAAATAACATTTTATTATCTGCATATAACACAACTTGTTCAACTATTCCCCAACTGAAGTCCATCACTCCTTTTTCAATTCTTTGTTATCACAAAAAGAGCTGCTACAAACATTTTTGCACATGTGGCTCCTTTTCCCTCCTTTATGATTTCCTTTAGACACAGACTCAGTAATGGCACTGATGGGTCAAAGAGTATGTACAGTTTTATAGCCCCTTGGGCATGATTCCAGATTGCTCTCCAGAATGGTTGAATTGAAAACCCAAAGTAGTTAAATATATGGCATCTTGGAAGGAAGGCACTAGGAGTTGAGAGGTATGGGAAAAATCAATGGTGTCTGATCTACATGGTTAGGGAAAAAAGGGACCTTTCTGAGAGAGACATAAGGAGAAATGCACTGTGGGCACATGGGACAGCCAATGCCATGACTGGGGGGCATGTGAGGTACAAAGAGAAAGTCACTTTGGCTGGATTTAGGGAGCAACAAAGAGAGCATTGTTCAGGGAGGTTAGAGAGGTGGGGTCAGCTTGTAAAGGGCTTCAAAGTTCCTCACCAGAGATTACATTTTATCCTAGAGGTACTAGGGAGCCAATGGAGTTTATTGAGTAGGAGAATTCCCTGACTAGTCATGTATTTAAGGAAAATGATATTGGCAGAAATGGAGAGAGTGGACCAGAGTGGAGAGAGCTTTGAAACATGGAGAAAAATTAGGAGGTTGTTGCAATGATCTTGGGAGAAGGGAGATGAGGAGGACTTGAATTAAAGCAGTTATTGTATGAATAGAGAGAAGGAACTGGATGCAAAAGATGATTTGAAAGTTGGAATGGCAAACTTGGATGACTGCTCATAAATGTGTGTGAAGAAGCTCGAGGAGAGTCTCAATGCCATGATCATAAATTTGATTGGGAGGATGTTGCTGCCTTTAACAGGAATTTTCAGCAACCGGAAAGTAGGAAAATTTGGCAGAGGGGAGAATTGAGACAAAAGATAACAAGCCCAATTTTAGACATGTTGATTTTTAAAATATCTTCTGGATGTCCAGTTTGAAATGATGGTGATAATGTGTAGGAATTAAATCCAGGGGAGAGCCTGGAGTTGGCTGTTTGAGGTCTGATAGTCATTTGCATGGTAATGAGAATTACAATTGTAGGAACATGCAACACAGTTGCTATAAGTTGTTAGGAAATGAAATGTTAATTGGAGGCAGAAACTAGAGACTGTATATCTGAGAGCTGAGGTGCAGCAGCCTTCAGGTCAGCTGATTGAGCCCTGGGTGGGGTGACTGCCTCTGCTTTCAGTTAAGAGGTCAGAATGGGCTTACAGTAGTAGGGAGGAAGTGTTTGGGAATTGGGTAGGTCAGCAGAAATCTTGGTGAAAAGATTTGCTGACTTTGCATTTGGGAAAACAGGTACCAGACCAGAAAGTATGGCCTCTTCTTCCTTCTCTGTCCTCCTTAGAAAAGCTACTTTTATAATTTTAGTTTAAATCATTCAAATTTATTTTGCCTGAAAAATAAATCCCCCTAATCTAACTGCTCTAGATCTTTGTGTTGAGAATAGGTGGCTACAGCAAATAGGAAGAATGTTTGAGTTTTGGTATACAGAGATCCAGAAAGGACCAGAAATGCCAAGCTTTTTCTTGTCTGAGAGCTGATTCAAATTGTATGAGAGAATACCATAGTTTTGCTTTCTTATTCACTATTTTTGAATAAACTGCTCAAATGATAGGCTAAGGTTAGATCTAGGATTTTCCTGCCATTGTCCTCTGTTAAAAATGAGTCAGATAATTTTCAGATAAAGAAATTGAAATCATTTCTAGTCATATGAAAAGGTATTCTAAATCACTATTGATCAGAGAAATGCAAATTAAGACAAATCTGAGATATTACTACATACCTCTAGATTGGCTAAGATGATAGGAAAAAAATAAGGATGAGTGTTGGAGGGGATACATTGTTGGGGGAGTTGTGAATTGATTCAACCATTCTGGAGAACAATTTGGAATAATGCTCAAAAAGTTATCAAACTGTTCATATCCTTTGACCCAGCAATGTTTCTATTGGTCTTTTATCCCAAAGAGATCACAAAAGAGGGAAAGGGACCCACATTGTGCAAAAATGTTTGTAGTCCTTTTTGTAGTGGCAAGAAACTAGAAACTGAGTGGATATACATCAGTTGGGGAATGGCTGAATAAATTACAGTATATGAATGTTATGGAATATTATTGTTCTATAAAAATAATCAGCAGAATGGTTTCAGAAAGGCCTGGAGAGACTTTCATGAACTGATGCTAAGTGAAGTGAGCAGATCCAGGAGATCATCGTACATGGCAACAAGATTATACAATGATCAATTCTGATGGACATGGATCTTTTCAACAATGAGATGATTCAGGCCAGTTCCAATGGTCTTATGATGAAGAGAGCCATTTACTCTTAGAGAGAGGCCTGTGGGGACTGAGTGTGGATCACAACATAGCATTTTCACTCCTTGTGTTGTTGTTTGCTTGCATTTTATTTTCTTTCTCATTTTTTCTTTTTTGATCTGATTTTTTTTTCTTGTGTAGCATGATAATTGTGGAAATAGGTATAGAAGAATTGCACATATTTAACATATATTGGATTACTTTCCATCTGGGGAGGGAGTAGGGATAAAGAAGGGAAAAATTTTGGAACAGAAGGTTTTGCAAGGGTTAATGTTGAAAACTATCCATATATATGTTTTGAAAATAAAAAGCTTTAATTAAAATAATGAGTCAGAGTGGCATCTTGATATTTGGGGAAATGCTGGGCTGTGGGGATGTGTGTGACCTGCCTACTCTTCCTTCCTCTACACTATTCTCTGCAGAAGGGGAGTAAAATTCAATAGCTAGGGAATCATCAATAAGAATTTATTAAACACCTACTATATGCCAAGCATTGGGCTAAGCATTGGAGATACAAAGAGAGCAAGAAACCGTTTTTGCCTTCAAATCATAATCTAATGGAAGGAGAAAAGGCAAGGTTAGAATTGGCCACATTCAAAGGTGTAGCCAGAAAAGAAAGGGAATACTCTCCCTTTTTCTACTTTATTTTTTATTTCAAACCTATTTCCATACAAGTACAAAAAACAGTGATAGTCAAAATAATTGCCTCTGAAGCAGCCTCAGTTGTCTTAAATATATAATGAATTATAGATTCATTCAATTTCAGCCTGTTGGATTTATTCTAAAGATTTCCTGATACCAGAGGAAGATCATCACTATTATGAGAATATCATGAAAGAAATAGCAGCAATCTTTTCAGAGTGAGGTCTCACTATCCCTGAAGGCTATGTTCATACTAGTTTCATAGTATCTATAATTAATTGTTTACTCCTGCTTAAAATGCTGTTCTTAGATCTGGAAGGGACTTTAGAGACTGTCTGGTCCAATCCCTTTCACTTGGAAAAGTCACTGTAGAAATCAGTTTCCAAAATGGAGGTCGTATGGCTTGTAAGTGAGAGATTCTAGTCTCAAACCCAGGTTTCCTGATTCCAAGTCTCAGGGTTGTTTTTTTCCCCATTTCCCTTCATCCCTTTTGCTTTCTCCTTGAAGCTGTCCAGCCCACAATGATCATCCTTTTCTTCAAGAGGAGGCAGGTTGAAGAAGGCTCATAAGAACTTCTACTTTTAAAAGGATCTTCTATTTATTGGTTGTATGTTCATGAGCAAATCATTTTTCTCTCAGCCCCAATTTCCCTATCAATTTAAGGTATTATTCTTTCATTTTTTGAATATTTTAGTTGCTATTTAGGAGGAGGAAAAAGCATTTGTATAAGGAAAACTAGTAAAATCAGCTTAAAGGTCAGGGAGAGACCAGAATATTCTGAGGACCAGAGAACTATCCCTCAAATAAATACATTGAGGGAATTCATCTGAAGAGAGGACCATGGCATGACTATGGTTGGATGTGAGTCACTGATGTCTCTGCTTTGAGACATTAGAAGATCTATAGGGAGAAGAAGAGTAAACAAGAAAAAGAGGAAGAAAAGACAGATGACACGAAAGGCAACAAGAAAATCTGTTTATAGAAGATAGAATATAGAAGCTATCAGCAGGAGAGCTAAGAGAACTTTACAGTTTTTTTTTCCTGGGAACTGCGTTGATTAAAAGCAAGGCTATTTTTCTTAAGATCTGTTCAGCTCTTTTTTTGTTGTTCATTTGTTTGTTTTGTTTTTTCTTTTTTTAGTATTTTTTTCTCTTTTTAATCAGACTTTTTTTTGTTCAGGATGATGAGTTGTAGAATTGTGTTTAGAAGAATTACACACATTTAATCTCTATCCAATTACTTGCTACCTTGGGTATGGGAAGGGAGAAGGAGAGGGAGAAAAATTGGAACATGAGGTTTTGCAAGGGTGAATATGGAAAACTATCTTTGCGTGTATTTGGAAAAATAAAATATCATTCAAAATAAATTTTTTTTACAAAGCTATTTGACTCATAGAAAAGTCTTGTGTATTAGGCTTGTTGTTGTTTAGTGAATTAGTCATATCTGATTCTTCATGACCCTCTTTGGGGTTTTCTTGGCAGAGATCCTGGAATAGTTTACCTTTTCCTTCTCCAGTTCATTTGACAGATGAGGAAACTGAGGTAAACAGGGTGAATTGACTTGCCTGGGATCACATAGCTAAGAAATGTCTGAGGCAGGATTTGAACTCATAAAAATAAGTCCAGTGCTCTTTCTATTCTGCTTTCTAGTTGCCCTGCCCTAATAGTATGGTTGCCAAAAAGAAAAAGAAAATCAATACAAAGAAAAAAAAGGAGGATCATTGAAACATTTAAAAGAAATGTATGCATAAGAGAAGAAAAGAAAGATCAGAAGGAACACTGAGAAGCTGGATAACTTCAGAATCTACATGCTGAATTTAAGTTATCTTTAATTACTGTCTTGTTGCTACTATTTGCGAGTAATATTGAAACCTAGATGACCATCTAACTTGAGTTTTTCTGACCATAGATGCTCAGGACAGGGAGAAAAGGGAGCCCAAAGGGGTGAGATTGTATTTCTCAGTATGGGCTGGATGGGGGATGTGCCAAAGAGAGTTTACTAGTAAGAATAATTTTCCACATTACAAAAATGTTTAGCTCATCCCATAGGCCTTTTTCTTCTGAATTTGGAGAGACAGAAAGAAGCTTATGAGGAAATGAACTCCAAAGCCTCCAAGTTGGGTGGGAGAGAGGTTAAAGCAATCTTTGTCTCAGAGTATGTTGGGGCTGCTGTGGGCCAAGTTAACTCCCAGACGCTGACACAAAGAATGTTGTTTATGGGACCATTCAATCAGCAGCTAACTGGTGCCAAATATTGAAGCTCTGTGTGGCACATGCTGTTCAGAGATGCATCACCCTTTTGAAGCTTTGAACCAGTCCTCTCTCTTTGATTCATTCTGAGAATGTAATTAGGAAGAGTATTAAATGATGGAGTAGGAAACATCAGATTAAATAAAGAATCAGGGGTTTAGGATCTTGACCAACTCTCACTGGACCTCAGTTTCTCCTTTGGGCAAATGAAGATTTAGTGATCTTCAAGATGTCCCTTAGTGCTATCATCACATGGTTTTATTATTTCTATTTTATAATTGAGAAAACTGAGTCACAGCAGTTTATGGCCAATTTCAAACAATGTCTCTCACAAAATCCTGGGTCCTTTATTTATATTTCAGCACTTACAATTTCACTTCTCAAGGGCAGGGATTTGCTTTCATTTTGGTTTTGGAATCCTTAGTGACTGGCACAGTGCAGTGAATTTTATAATCTTTGTTGGGTGGAAAAGAATTAAATCTAGAACTTTGGCCTTAGTTCATAGTGTCATAGATTTAAACCTGGGAAGGAACTTGGTAGTCATTGATGCTTGGATTAAGTGACTTGTTCAGAAGGAACATTTTTAAAAAAATTATTTTTAATACACATTGTTATATGAATTATGTTGGGAGAGAAAAATCAGAGCAAAAGGGAAAAACTATGGGAGAGATAAATAAAAAACAAAAAAGAAATGGACATAGCATGTGAAAAAGTAATCTTGATGATAGTTGCTGATGCTTGGGTTAAGTGACTTGTCCCAGGTCACACAGGTAGTAAATTTCAGAGGTGGAGGCTCTGATTTCCTAAACCAATGTTTTTTTGCATAGCCCTGACTTCAAGGTCTGGTTTTAGGGTCCTAAAGAGAATTGTGTGTTGATTTTATTAGCTGTTATAAGAAGCTACAAAGATGTTTGGCTTTAAGTATTCAAATTTTCTAAAGGAAAAAAGTATTTCTGGTTGAACTTAGTGAAACATCTGTTTTTGAGTAATTGGCACTCCCCTTAATAAAATATTTCATGAAGAGCTTATTGTACAAATGATCTTTTAAGCTAATTTTTGCTTTTTCCCTTTTTATGTATCTATGGGACAAGTCAAACTCAGGAAAATGAAAATGTTGGCAAACATTGCAGCCTCAGAGTGGGTTTGGGAACCTTGTCTCATGTCATTGACTCAAACTAAATCCTCAGTAATAATTATTAAAACAATTTATTATTAGGTAAAACAATAGAGAGATCAGCTAGTGGAACAGATTAGATATACAATACACAGAAACAAATGTATATAAATCCTAGTATTACATAAGGGTTGCAGCTAATGGGAGTAGAAATATTTGTTACTATTTGACAAAAAATGTTGGGAAATGTTAATATCTGTATGGAAGAAATTAGTTTTAGACCCCATACCTTATACAAAGATAAGTTCTAAAAGGATATATGACTTAGATATAAAAGTCACATCATAATAAAATAAGAGAAATATGAAAAAATTACTTACCAGATTTACAGGAGAAAAGTTCATGGTCAAACAAGAAACAGAAACAGTTAAAGAAGGTAACATAATTTTGATTATATAAAAGTAGAAAGGTTTTTTTTTTCAGAAACAAGTTAATAAAATTGAGATAAAAAGCAATTAGAAAAATAATCTTTGTGGAAAGTTTTTCTGATAAAGGTCTGTCTCATTTACAATAATAACAGCCATTCCCTAATTGATAAATGGTCTTAGGATAGAAACAAGCAATTCTCAATGTAAGAAACCCAGGCTATTTAAAGTCATTTAAAAAATCTTTTATACCAATTTTACTTAGAATAATGAAATTTAAAGGAATTTTTAGATTCTACCTCATATCATTAAGAGGGAGTAAAGATGAAAAAAATGAAAATGATAAATGTGGTGAGATTGTGGGGTCAGAGGTAGTATTTAAACAAGTACTCCTTATGTTAAGTCCAGCATCTTTTATACTACTTCACTGATTCAAGGACAGAGAGTGTAGTTTATCTCTGCCTTAGAGGATGGTCTTCAAGAGTTTTGCCACTTAAAAATTCATCACTCTGAGTCTAGCTTAGGGCAGATCATCTCCAAATTCATCAAGTTTTGTTTTTTGATGTCCTTACACAGAGCATTTTGTTGTGTTCATATTGGAAGTTTCTCTACCAGGGAATGCCAGAAATTTTGTTTTTCTGAGGTTTAAATCTTAGAACTCTGGTGTTCCTTCTCACACCCATCATGTTAGCAAACATTTTAAAAGAAGTAAAATAATAAATGCTGAAGGAGATGTAGGAAAACAAATACATTAATGCATTGTTGGTGGAACTGTGAGAAAACAATTGGGACTATGTAATTATGTCCAGTAAGCTATTAAACTCTACTGTTTATTACACTAGGTATATATTCCAAAGAGATCAAAGAAAGACAAAAATGACCTAAATATCCAAAAATATTTAAGACAGTTCTGTTTGCAGTGGCAAAAAATTGGGAATTGAGGAAGTGCCCATCATTGGAGATATGGTTGATATGGCATATAAGTGTTATGAAATATCGGTGTGCTGCAAGAAATGACAAAAGGGATAGTTTCACAGAAACCTAAAAGACTTCCATGAACTAATTCAGATCCATAAAGAAGAAAGAAGAATCAGAAGAACAATTTACATAATAACAACAATATTATAAAGACACCCCATTTTGAAAGACTTGAGAACTCTGATTACCAAAAAGACCAACCAGACTATTGGAGGACTCCTAATGAAACATGTTATCCATCTCCTGATAGAGAAATGAAAGACTCAGAATATAGAATGAGACATTTTTTGGAGGACATAATCAATGCAGGAATTTGCTTTGCTTGATTATGCTTGTTTGTTACAAGATTTCTTTCTCAATGGGAAAGCTAGAGGAAGTGAAGTGGAGAGAAGACAGATCCTCTTTTGAAAATAAAATATTGGCACCTAGGTGGTGCAGTGGATAGAGCACCAACCTTGAATTCATGAGGACCACAGTTCAAATCTGGTCTCAGACACTTCACACTTCCTAGCTGTGTGACCCTGGACAAGCCATTTAACCTCAAAAAAATTATCTCAACAAAGAAACAAACAAAATATAATGTGCTCTACTGGCAAAGGAGTGAAAGTCACCCCCATATCATAATATATCATCATCATCATCATCATCATCATCATTATCATCATCATCATCAACAACATCATTTTGTGAATCCTCTGGAATTTATATTGAGAAAGAAGAAAGGTGACATTTTTTAATCAAACCTTTTTATTTTCAAAATATATACATGAATAATTTTTGACATTCATCTCTACAAAATCCTGCATTCTAATTTTTCCCTCTTTCTTGCCCCCCACCCTCTTCCTCAGTTGCTAAGTATTTCAATATAAACATGTGCAATTCTTCTCTACATATTTCTACAAATATCATGCTGCACAAGAAAAATCAGATAAAACATGAAAAATGAGAAAGAAAACAAAATGCAAGCAACAATAACAACAAAAAGAGTGAAAATACTATGTTGTAGTCCACATTCAGTTCCCATTGTTTTCTCTCTGGATACAGATGGCTCTATCACAAGACTATTGGAACTAATCTGAATCAAGATGACATTTTTTTTTTTTTTTTTTTTGAGGCTGGGGTTAAGTGTCAAGTGTCTGAGACCAGATTTGAACTTGGGTCCTCCTGAATTCAAGGCTGGTGCCCTATCCACTGCGCTACCTAGCTGCCCCTGCCCCCAAGGTGACATTTCTTAATGTTTATTTTTTCCTTTTTAAAAATCTGCAGAGAAATTGAAGGAGAAAATGGAAAGGAGGCTAAGAATAGAACCGAGAGAGCTACCAAGATTGTCCTGAATTTGCAGAGGACAATGGTCAGTTGTACCTTTTACAGAGCAGGTTTCATAAGAAACAAGTGAGTGGCAAAGGCTTCCTTCCAGAGACAGATGCAAGGAGCGCATTTTCACATTATAAAAAGTTGATGGGTGGTACTCTTAGAGATTTTCTGACTCTAAACCCCACCCAGTCTGGGCACAGACCCAGTCCTCAGTCCTTTGTGTTAGCCAAAGGAATGTATCCTGCCCAAATATCTATCTTAGATCCTTGATGATTAAATAAACAAGCAAAAACAATCCTTGGCTTTATAAATTTAAATACACAGTGTAGTAATGTAATGCAGTCCTTTCAAACCAATCCAAAAAACAATAAAATGGTGCCCCAAACAAATCCTGGAACAGCAGAACCAATAAAAAGATGGGGTAAAAAAAAAAAGATGAGCCCAAGAAACTTGGAAAATCAACAGAAAAGGTTTGTCTCACTTGGGTAAAAGGAGACAGAAGTGTCCCAGTAAGTCAGCAGTAAGCCTCACCTCAACAAACTATTGGGAGATCCTGAGCCCCAATGTGGTATAGAAGGCAAACACCAACACCAGGGAAACCCTGTATCCTTCCTCCCCCTACTCCCCAACATACTTCAGCCTAGTCAGGGGAATGAACAGACTTCAGCTTTGAGAACCACTGCAAGCTTCAGAGTAGCCTCAGGCAAACAGGTAGGTCCTAACCCTACTGATGACTAAGCCAACAGGTAGCAGCTAATACTGGGCCCTTGCCATAGGTTTAATTATAGCCCTGGACAAATAGACAGTTGCTAGTAGCCAGACTATCATGTGCATCAATGGAACTCTGGAGAAATCCAGAAATATCTCTGGGGAAATCCAGAAATATCTCATGGTCTCATCACATCAGATACCAGCACTAGGATCCCAGCTCAGCACCAGGTAAGCTGCTAGACCCTTATAGCCTCCATCAGCACCCACTGTCATCTTACCCCCTCAATACAGCACCAGATATAAGTTTTCCATAGGCTTCAGGGAAATGTCAGTACAGTGCCTGGTGAACAATTAAGGTCTGCTGCCCCAAGCAAAAGAAGGTTGAGAGAGTGCCCCTTCTACCCTTGGAGCAGAGCTCAAATTTAAAAGAAAGGGAAAAGGCCAAAAAGATGACCCAAAAATAACAAAAAACAACAAAAAAATGAATCTGATTATAGAAAGTTATGGTCATAGGGAAGATCAAGACTCAAATTCAGAAGAGACCAACAATGTCAAAACACCTATGGGAAGTGATTTAAAGCCCAGAAAAAATCTTTAGAAGACCCAAAAAAGTTTAAAAATCATAAAAGACAAAGAGGAGAAAAATTGGGAAAAAACTGAGAAGGATGCAAGAGAATTACGAAAAGAATCAATAGCTTGGATAAAGAAAACAATGGCTTCAAAAGTAGAATTTGACAAATGGAAAAGGAAACAAAAATCTATCCAAGAAAACAATTTCTTAAGAGGCACAACTGGCCAAATAAAAAAGAAAGTGCAAAAGCTAATTAGGGACAACAATTCCTTAAAAGTTAGAATTGAATGAACGGAAACTAATGACTCCATAAAACATCAAGAATCAATTAAAAATGGAAAAGAATGAAAAAATACATAAAAAGTAAAATACCTCATAGGAAAAACAACTGACATGGAAATAGATGCAGGAGAGATAATGTGACATTATCTCTCACAATCATTGGATGATCTGAAAGCCATACTCAAAAGAAAGAACTGGACATCATCTTTCAAGAAATTATAAAGGAGAACTGCCTTGATTTCCTGGAACTCTTATGAGGAGAAAGAGGAAAAAAAAAGAAAAAAAGGAGAAGGGTTTGGCATGTTATGGTTGGTAACAAAGAGTGAGATATGACTGAATGACTTGTGATTGTGATACAATCAGCTCAAACAGGACCTTACCGTCCTCAAAGAACCACTCCTTAACTCCTTGTTCTGGATCTCCTCCATCATAGTGCAGAATACTCTGGATAGGTATGTGACAACCTATTTTGTATTTCAGCTGATTTTTTTGTCAATGTTTTTAAACTAGATTATTTCTGTTCTCATCACTTTCAAAGAAACTTGAATCATTTTGATGTACACATGGGAAACATCCATTTGTAAAGAGTTTGATTTTATTTGACAGAATCAAATGCTTTGAAAGATCATCCCTCTCTTTATCCCCTACCCACTTAATTAACAAGCAATAAGAATAATATGATTTTTTATATTCTCTTTTGGTTAATTGTAGCATGGTCTCTTATTGGAAAAATTACTAGCTAACACTTGCTTATCTCCACCAAATGTCTTCATTGACAGTGCCTTTGATTTATATAGAGATGATGTTCATAAATGGGAGTGTAAACATATAGAGGTCCACAGCTATTGATGTTCTCTTGATCGCCTCTTTTAGTATTAAATGAAGTATGAGGAGTCTCTTCCCCACCATTTTTAGCCACACCTTTTTCAAATATCTTGTGAATCAATCCTTCAACATCTACTCATTTGTATCACTTTCAGTTCAAATCTCTTCCACATATCCTTGATTAATTCTAGTTATTTTCTTCATCTTTGTTCTCTATGAAGTTATTTCCACTTCCTCTATCAACACTCAGGAACTGTGATACCAGAGTCTACCTATTGTGTTCTACTGTCCTTAATGCAGAAAATAGCTTGTTGAAATGGAGTTTGAAATCTTAACAATTTATCTTCTATTTGTAAACCTCTTGCTTTCTTAAGCCCTGAATGCCCTTGGAAGAATTTGCTTATTTGGGGGATCTTATCCAGCTTTCTTCCATCTGCCTTTACTGTCCACTGCTCCTCTGTCCTTGAAGAGAATATACTGTTCAAACAATATCCAACAACCATTTTTTTAGGATTTTGCAGAACTTTTATATTCTAGTCTAGTATTGTTTTGGGCAGGCAAATCTCTTTGTTCAGCAACTAGGTCAGATGTTTATTAATTTAGGAGCTTTCAAAACTCATTTGGTCTTCTTGTTGTGGTAACTAATTCACATTTCTTCAGCTTTGGGACAAAATTATTCTAGCTGCTGCCTGTTTTATTTCTGTTATTTATTTCTCATTTTTGTTTTCAAGAACTTTCTTAAATAATTCATGATTAAATCACTTGAATTATGTCCCATGTTTTTCTCATTCTTGTTTGTTTTTATAAATTCTGGTCTGAGCTTTGACAATTGATGACCATATTTGTGTATATGTGTATCATATATTGTTTTCAAACACATGCATATAAATACACACATGTATGTTATCTCTTTACACACACCCACAGTTTTAAATTGAACTAAGACTTTTGGAATACCCTGTATATGTGCATATGTATATATATATATATATATATATATATATATATATATATATATATATATATATATATATATATATATATATATATATACACATACAGCTAGTTACAAATGCCTGGGTCATTTCAGGAGCATACACACATTAGATAGATAGATAATATCTACATAAACACATAGTATTCTTATATATACACATACATTTTTATGTTCCTACACACATATGTATGTGCATATTTATATTGATATGCACATTTAAAGATATCTGAGCTATTTCAGAAGTGTACATACAAATATTAGCTGGATAGGTATATAACATCTCTATAAACATACAGTCATACATATACACATGTATATTTATTTTTATATGCATGCATATAGACATAGACACACATGTGTGTAAGAATGTATGTGTACATATAGACATTTATGCTCCTGAGGGGTGGTCCATGCATTTGTGGTTAAAGCATTTTCAAACTTCATGCTCCTGTGGTCTTTGAGTTGTAGCATCTGTTGCATGGAGTCTCAGTGGGAATTAGTAGTTTCATTTAAAAATAATTTGGACCTGCATTTCCTTCCTTTGGGGCCCTCTTTATCATCTCTAAGACAGACAACTTGCCTATAACTTAAAAATTTCCAGTTTTACCTGGGTCACTCAGGAGTTGAGTTGTAATCTATTGTCATATAGCTAATGCTTATGAAAGTTGTAGGATTGGAATCCATATTTTCCTTGACTCAAGGCTGCCCTTAAGCAGTTACAAATGGTAATAAAATTCCACAGTTGGAAAATGCCTAATTAATCCTTCCAGTGAGCAAATATTGTTCACAAAATCCTTAGGAGAAGTTCACTTCATCCATGGTATACTTGAATACTCTCAATGACAGAAAACTCATGCTCTCTCCAACAAGATAACTCTAGTTGCTGCAAAGCTCTTTATTATATTGAACCAAAGAAAATCTATTTTCTTTTAACTTCCACTCATTTTATCTGGATTAGTTCTTTGTGATCAAGCAGAATAAGGCTCTACTGTCCACTTCTTCTCTCTCCTTGATGAAATGATATTGCTCAAAAGTGCCCAGCAAACATCTTTTAGGATTTTGTCAATCAATTGGCCAGCAATTAAGTGCTTACTATATTTACTAATAAAATATTGGGACTATGAAAGCAGAAACCACAGTTCTTGCCCTCAGGTAGCATACATTCTAATGGAGGTGGTTCCATGGGAGAAATGTACAGCTAAAATACATGTAGTGTAAGTGAAAGGTAATTTCTGAGAAAAGATTCTAATGGAAGTAGAATGTGAGGCAACTGTGTCATAATTTTTTAAGGACACCATAGCTATTAGCTAGAATGACATTGCTGTCATTTTTGGCACAATTTTAATACTGTTTATGAGTTCAGATCTGGTCTCAAACACTTATTAGCCATGTGATATTGGGCAAATCACTTAACCCCATTTGTCTCAGTTTCCTCAGCTGTCAAATGAGCTGAAGAAGGAAATGGCAAAAACTCCAGTATCTGCCAAAGAAAACCCAAAAAACTTCAAGTGGGGTCATAGAGAGTAGGTCATGACTGAAACAAATGAACAATAACAGCAACAACAATAAAAAAGAATACCAATTGGGAACTTCACTGATGCAGATTAAACTTCACTGAGACTCAGTAAGTCATCCTCAGGAAATTGTATAAGTTAAATGACTTGTTAGGTGTTAAATGACTTGTTATGTGTTAAATGACTTGTCTAGTATCTCACTACTAGTAAGGGTCAGAGATGGTATCTAAACCCAAACTTTCCTGATTTCCCACCTATTTTGTCCTTTATAGTTAAAAATGTTACCTTTTTACAGCCATGGAGCTTTAGTTTAATAATCAAATCTAGAGTTCGAATTCTTTATCCGTATTAGTTGCATAACATGAGCAAATTAAATGTCTTCTTTAAGCCTCAGTTTACTCTTCTGTAAAATGGAAGTAATAAAACATCTTACTTCTTAGAATTATTATGAGGATTCAGTGAAATAAAATATTTTGTAAAACCATAAATAGTTATAGGAATTCTGATTATTATTATTTAAGCACCATATAAATAAGGACAATTATGATCATTAATTTTCATTGAAATTTTCCATGGAGGTGAGTCTATATTCACTCTTAAAGGCAACATTAACAGAGAACAATCTCAGGAAGTTTCCTACCAAAGTGGAAAGGCTTTAAGTACAGGTTGATGACAGATGGTGTGTCAGACCCTAACGGACCAGCTGAAGTACAGAGAGGTCACCAGGTGATGTTATTATTATTATTTTTTTTTGTCCACAGCAACTAGGTCATCAAACCAATAAGCATTTATTAAGTGCCTACTATGTCCTTGGTGCTGTCTGAGCAGTGTGAGAAAAAAATCACCATGCCTTTAGGGAGCTCATTGTCCAATGGGGACAACATGAATACAAACATGTACAAACAAGGTCCAAATAGATAAATCTCAGAGTAAGTATTGAGGGAAGGTGGGGGAGGCATTAGGCAGAAGGTGGGACTTTGGCTGAGAATTAAATGGAATCAAGGAAATCAAGAGGGAGATATAAGAAGGGAGAATGTCCCAATATGAGAGATTGTCAGAGAAAGTACCCAGAGAGGGGAGATGGATCATCTGATACAACCAGGAGGTCCGGGTCACTGGATTGCAGAGTGTATGATAGCTGGGTGGCACAGTGGATAGATCTCAAGACTGGGAGTCAATCAACATGATTTATAAAGAAATGTATATTAAAATAATATAAATGTATAAGCGGAAAAAAATTGTTCAGTGGAGGAAAAAAAGACTTGGAGTCAGAAGACCTGAGTTCAAATTCAGTCAGATTATGAAGGACATTGAAAGTCAGAAGATTTTATATTTGATTTTGCAGACAATATGGAGTCACGGGAGGGCTTGAATGGAAGATGAGAGTTGACATGGTTAGATCTGTATTTTAGGAAGATCAATTTGATAGCTGAATGGAGAATGGATTGGAAACTTGCAACTAGGGTGGAGAGACCTGGGGTCTGCCTCAGGGAGGGAACACACAAAGTATGAAATCACTGCTATCTTGAAACATGGTAACATATAATTATGGATTGTTTCATTCTTTTTTTTAACAAAGTATTTAGTGATTAAGAGTACAATAAAAATAGTCATAGAGCCCTTACTGTGATCCAGGAAGCCTTGAAAGCTTTTCCTATCAATAACCACCCCCTCCCCAATAGTAATCATCTCCTTCCCTGGATACTCATTACACTGGGTACATTGTGAAAGACCCAGCGAAATCATAAATTGAAAGTAGACTTAAAATCTCTCCCAATGATCAGAAAAAAGCACATATTAATAATAGCTGAGGTTTCTTCAGCCCTTTAAGATTTGCAAAACACTTTCCTCACAATAATTCCATGAGTTAGTTAGGTCAAGTATTATTATTCTCATTTTATAGGGAAGGAACATGACATTAAGTGACTTTGCTCATTATTTTAAAGGTGGTAAATGCCTGAGATAACATTTGAACATGGGTGTCCAGATTCTATATTTTATCTACTAAACCATATGGCCTCTTATTTAACCAATCAGTCAATAAGAAGTTGCCGGTAACTACTAAGGTCTCTTTTCTTAGCCCAAGAAAAGGAACTGAATTTGGAAGAAATGGAGGGAGGTCTAAATTAGGACTCAGTAGGATTATCTGGGTCTTTTGTGATCTTGGGAAAATAACTTTTCACCTCTAGGCTTCTGTTTCTTTACTTGTAAGATGGGGGATTTGAGGAACTAACACCTTTCCAACTATAACATTCCTTTATGTCCTAAAGTCTTTCCTAATGCTGGCATTCTATGTTATAAATGAAATTCTCTTCTGCCTCTGTGTGTGTGTGTGTGTGTGTGTGTGTGTGTGCGTGTGTGCATGTGTGTGTATATGTATGTGTATAGCTTTTTATTTTCAAAATACATGCATAGATAGCTTTCAATATTCATTCCTACAAAACCTTGTGTTCCAATTTTTTTCTCCCTCCCTTCCCCCACCCCTCCCCTAGACAGCAAGAAATCCAAATATAGGTTAAATGAGTACAATTCTTTTATACATATTTCCACAATTATCAAGCTGCACAAGAAAAATCAGATCAAAAAGGAAAAAAATGAGTAAGAAAGAAAAAATAAGCAAATAACAATTAAAAAAGTGAAAATAATATGTCTCCATAGTCCTCTCTCTGGATGCAAATGGCTCTCTCCATCACAAGTCTTTTGGAATTCAGTCCATCAAGAAAATGCAAATAAAAATCTCTCCTGAAGGAAATGACCCCAAGACTTCTCAATCTGGGAAAAGTAATCACAGTGTGTAGGTCACAAGCAGATTATTATCTCTGCACTCAGTATTTCCTTTCTGTGACAGCAAAGTCCTCCTATTTTCAAGGAAACCCAGGGGCCCTCATTCACTGCAAGGAGCAACTCCTAGTCTCTGCTGCTAAAACAAAGCATTGAGCAATCCAGCTAGTTGGAAACTGTGACTCTAGAAATATGCAAGACTGTTTATTTTATAAGCCTTGCACATGGTCTCCAAACCCTGTTGGAGGCCAGAGCGAAATGGAAGATAAAATATGGAGGAGGTAGATAATTTCTGAATATCTCAACTATATTGGTCTTTTGGATTATTTTATCACTGAATTGACTAAAGTTCTAGCCTTGGGAATTATCTTTATTAGGACAATTAATTAATTACACATCATTTATTAAGTGCTAACTATGTGGCAGGCCAGTGCTTATTTAATTCTGGGAATACAAAGCCCAAAGACAGAACCAATCCCTATCTTCAAGGAATTTATATTCAAATGGGAAAGACAACAAATACATAGATAGGTAGAGATAACTGGTCGGAAAAAGCAATACAAGGACTCTTTTAAAGTCTCTCTTAAAAACTTTAGAATTGATTATTTGACACTGTCATAGGACTGCCCATCATGGTGTGCCCTCATCAGAGAATGTCCTGTGCTATATGAGCAAAGCAGAATTGAATTAGCTCAGAAGAAACTGGAGATACACAAAGTTAGTGAGTGTACCCCAAATACTGATAGGGATTATTTGTGTTCAACCTGTGGCAAGCATTCTGAGCTTGTATTGGTCTGATCAGCCATAGTTGGACCTACTATAACTCTATCGTAACTCTTTAAGTATGAGGGACACCAACCTATCCATAAGGCAACCTTGGAGAGAAAGGCTGGAGAGAAGAAGGACGAGGAAGATAGAGCTTAAGTTTAGCTTTGAAGGAGGCAGAGGAAGTGTGTGGCTTCTAGTAATCTCATCTGACCCTCATGTAGAATCACAGACCAGTCAGTTGGAAGGCATGTTGGGAAACATCTAGTTTTTGTCATCCTCCTTTTAAAAAAAAATGATGATGAAATGAGACCAGAGAACTTAAACGACAGTCACAGATTTATGCTCATACAATGTATGAAGTATTGACATCTCATTTTCTTTTTAAAAATTTAATTATTTGTTGTTTATTCAATATTTGGATTAATATGATGCTTGAGGATTTGGTTGCATCATTGTACATATATAGATCTTTTATATAATATGGAAATTTACAATTAAATATATAGTTGGACAAAATCAGGTCCTTTGGAAAGGTGATACATTGGATCATGTTGTAGAGCCCTAATGGACGGCAGCATAAAGATAATCAATGTATCAATAGAGTATTGCTACTATATGGTATATTGTGTCCAGCAATATTGTTTTCTGGACCTATAAGAGAGAACCTATATCTCCTACAAGGCTTGATAGCAACTATTTGAACCTGTACAAGTCATATGTAAACAACAACAGGATTTAACAAATAGTAGTCACATTCATTTCCCATTTCTAACTCTAGGAAGAGACTAGAGTGTTCATAGGTTTTTAATTTAGGTGTTCAGTCACTAAACAGAAGAAAGATTTGACTCAGATGAAAAGCACATCATACATAATCCCTTAACCATTGTCTTGTTCTCTAGACTGTATGGTGGCAATACATCAAAAGACTTTAAAATTACTTTTGAATTCTCCAAAGAGTATCTGTACTTTTTTTTTTTTTTCTGAGGCAATTGGCGTTGTGACTTACCCAGGGTCACACAGTTATGAAGTGCTAAGTGTCTGAGGCCAGATTTGAACTCAGCTCCTCCTGACTTCAAGGCTGGCACTCTATCCACTGTGCCACCTAACTGCCCATGTACTCTTCTTTAAATGGCTCTCCTCCTTTAGATTCAGATTTACCTTTGCCACATCTTAAATGCTGTTCTGCCCCAAGATACTTGGGACATTAAGGAAGACATCTTCATTAATGCCATATAAGCCATTAATCATGGTGTAAATGGGATGCACTCTCCTAAAATTCTGCATAATGTTTTCTGCTAGATCTGCCACAGAGAAGCCAACAGCTCAGGAAGTGTAGTCCTTCAGCTGGATCACCTCATAAGCACTTTCAACCATCTGTTTATGAATCTCCTTCCATTTCTCTGAATCAGAATCAGTTCCCAAAGTAGGATAAAGATTCTTCAGAGATACACCAGTAACATTTATATCACTCCATACAGGAGTATCAGAGTCTCCATATTTCCTAAAGACCTATCCCTAGAAACCTGAAGAATGGACATCTCCATGAGGAAATGGAAATGGGCAGAATCCAGATTGCAACCACTTCCAATGACATGGTTTGTAGGAAAGCCACTTAGTTTCCAGGCCACATAAGTCAAAATATCCACTTGATTGAAAACAATAAGCAGCTTATAATTAGGACTGTATTTAACAATATTGGGAAGAATGAATTTAAAGATATTCACATTACACTGAATCATCTTAAGATGACTTTCTCTATCTTGTTGGCGTGCCCTAGCCCTAACAACAACAAGCCCTGAGTTTGCAGTCTTTGCCAGAAAAAAATCTTTGGTGTTTTGAGGAAAAGGCTGCCATGCTGGAGATCTCTCCCTTTATTTATATCTTCTATGACATCAACTAAGGCAAATTCTTCAGCCAAATTCTTCATTAAGTTCTGATGGCACATGCCATGTCAACTGCACCAACCCCAACAACAGTGATCTTATTATGGGGAACCTGTTGTTCCTTTAGGACATTCATAATCAGCTGATCCTTGACAGTAGTTCCCATTTTGGAGGCAATGTGGGGATGTGAGGCAATCGAAGTTGCTGGTTATGCTGTGAAAGTTCTCAATAATACATGAGGCAGCTGCTCCTGGACTCACTAGCAGCTCATTTTTTTTTTTTTTAATAAGAGGAAATGGAAGAGAGAGAGATTGACTTAGGATCTAGATCCCTTGATTTCAAAACTGTTTTCCTTATCATTATTTTCTCCCTAAAATCAAGATTTCCAAATATATACTTTTAAAATTGGTGATCACATCATCTTCCATAGAGTCAATAATCATCTGTGTATAGATGATTCTCAGATCTATTTATCCAAACCTAACTTTTCTCCTGATTTAAAATATCTAATCTTTAATATTTACCTACCTATTGAATGTTGTAAACTAGGTGTCTGATTGGTATCTTAAGTTTACCATGTGCAAAACAGACCTCATTATCTTTTCCTCCATGGCCTCTTTTCCTAACTTCTCTATTATTGTGGAGCAGGGGTTCTCAAACTACGGCCTGAAGGCCAGATGCAGCTGCTGAGGACGTTTATGCCGCTTGCTGGGTTATGGCAAATGGGCTGAGGGGTGGAGACAAAGTGTGAGTTTTTGTTTTTATTATAGTCCAGCCCTCCAACAGTCTGAGGGACAATGAACTGGCCCCTATTTAAAAAGTTTGAGGACCACTGCAGAGGATACCACCATATTACCATCCTTCTACTCACTCAATTTTAAATCCTTGGTGTTCTTGATTCCGCACTCTCTCTTTCTCTCTCATTGACAATCACTATATCCAATCAGTTATTAAGTCCATGTCCAATCAGTTATCAAGTTCAAAAAGTTTTTATCTTCTTAATATCACTTGTGGATAAATAACTCTATCTCTTCTCTCACATTGTTATATCCCTGTGCAGGCTGCTGATTGGTTTCTCTGCTTCAAGTTTCTCCCTACTTCATTACATCCCCTTCTCAGTTGCCAAATTGATTTTTCTGAAACTTAGATCTGACTATGTTATGTTCCTATTCAATAAGCTCCACTGGCTTCCAATCACCTCCAAGACCAAGTTTAAATTCTCTCTTTAGCTTTAAAAGCCCTTCATTTTTCAGAGATTTCTGAGATGCAGAATGCTTAAGTTACTAGCTCATTCATTAGATTGGCAAAGTTGACAAAAATGAAATGAATAATTGTAGGTGGGATTATGGGGAAAAATGTCTGGTGAGACTATGAATGTTGATGGAGCTATGAAATGGTTCAGCTACTCTGGACAACAATTTTAAAAAATGTAAAAAAAATCTATAATGCTTTAAACCAGTTCCAATTGTTCATACCCAGAGAGAGGACTGAGGGAAATGAGCGTGGTTCACAACAGAACATTTTCACTCTTTTTGTTATTGTTTGCTTGCATTTTGTTTTCCTTCTCTTTTTTTTCTTGTGTGGCATAATAATTGTCCATATATATATGTATATATATATATGTTGGATTTAACATATACTACCATGTTTAACATATATTGGACTACTTGCCAGCTAGGGGAGGGCGTGGGGGAAAAAGGGGAAAATTGGAACACAGGGTTTTGAAGAATTGTCCACTGTTTTGAAAAATAAAAAGTTTTAATAAAAAAATCTATAGCAATTCTTTTTTTTGTGGCAATAAAGAACCAGAAACTAATAACGTGTCTATCATTTGGGGAGTGGCTGAACAAATTATGACTATAATGGAATAGCATTGTGAGATAAGAAATTACAGAAGTATTGACTTCAAAGAGCCATGAAAATATTTGTATAGACTGACACAGAGTAAAATTAGCCAAACAATTTTCATTATATTTTCATTATAACAACAATACTGTTAAATAACTTTTAAAGACTTAAAAACTCATCTGAACAATGCAATAATTAACCACGATTCCAGTCTCCATGATGAACAATTGAGTATGAAGAATGAAATTCATGTTTTGAACATGAACATTATGGAATTCTGTTTTGCTGGTGAAAGGGTTTTTTGTTTTTTCTTTTTTGATTGGAGGGTAGGAGGAATAAAGAAGAAAAGAGAAATGCTTATTAAATGAAAAAAAGTGAAATGATTTGCCAAAAATCATATAAATATTAATTATCAGTTTATGATTTAAACTCAGATCCTTTTTCTCCAATATCCAGCATTCTTTTTATCTCATTACAATGGGCAAAGTCTTCTAAGAAAATTAACAAAATGAAGGCTATAGACCAAGTGGGTTGAGTTATGTTGGCCTTTGTGAATACAGCTTGGAGTCAGGTTCTTGGGCCTCAGGTTTTTTCATCTGTAATATGAGGGATTTGAACATGATGACTATTGTGGGGTCACTTCCTATGATCCTGAGATCCTGAGTCCATTTGAGTTAGCAGGGGAGAACTGGGGACATCACATCTGAATCCACTTGGTTAGGAGGAGAGAACTTGGGACATCACCATTTAAGTTGGAATTGGGGGAGGCCTAGGCACTAACTTGAAAATAGTGGGCCATATAGAGACCTAAGGACACCTCATGGCCAGTGCTATCAGATTGAGGAACATGGCAGAGCCAGTCTGGGGAAGACCTTACCTGGAATTCTGCTACTGGAGAGAAGAAATGTGTAGGTTAGAAACTGACTTAAATATAGCCATTTGGCAATTGCTGATAAGGAACTTCCCCCCAGGTGTAGATCTGGGCCCTCAGATAGCCATCTGGAGGGGAGGGACCAATTTGAGGAGCATAGGGGGATTACATACTCCTTGGAGCTCCCCAGATCTGACAGAACCAACCTCCATTTTCTATAGACTATCTCTCTGGGATTACTCAGCACACCTTTATGTATAATGCAAAGTTGAGTGTAGTCACCTTCATTATATACCTTTCCACTATTTTTATCCCCTTATGCTCCCCACATACTCTTCAATCCAATGGTGCTTTCCTTTGCTGTTCCTTGAACAGGACAATCTATCTTCTGACCCTGGACATTTCCACTGGCTGTCCCCCATATGCTCTCCCTTCCCACCTCTACCTCCTGATTTTCCTCAATTCCCTAAGCCCCATCTTTCTTAAGAAGGTTTTCCTGATCCCTCAATTTGTTGAGTATTTCAGGTTATGCTTTGTATATCTCATTTGCAAACAGTCCTTTGCTTCTTATCTCCTTCATTGGAGAGCTCTTTGATAGCAAGGAATGTCTTTTCCTTTCTTGGTGTCTCCAACCCTTAGCAGAGTGCCTGGCACAAAGCAGGAAATTAATAAGTGTTTATGATATCTCTGCCTAAGTAAAACAATTGCTTGATTATGTACTTGAGACCTCTGTGCTTTACTTCCTCAGAATAAAGTTGGAGTGTCTCCCAAGATAGTTGGCACACTTTCTGGTCTGATATACTGACTTCCTGAATTAGAAAAAGGTGGTACCCTGGCTTCTAGGGAGTCAGGTTGTTAGTGATATGGAGACCAGCCTTATCAGCCACAAATGTGGCCATCCAGTGAATTGCTCTAAATCCAGGAGTGAGCTAAAGTCAGCTCAAATCTTTTTTTTTTAAATATTTTATTAGTTTTTATTTACCAGATATATGCATGGATAATTAAGTCAGCTCAAATCTAATGAATTGCTAAGTTTTCAATAGGAACAAGTATAACGCAGAAATAAGTAATTGCTATAAATTTGGGCTTTGAATTTATTGGTTTGTTAATTTTCTAGACAAGAAAGTGATTGAAAAAATGGTGATGTATTTTAAATTTGAAAGTGTGCATACATTTTATTTCTTAAACATTTACCAGCACTTTATTACCTAAGCTTGTATTAGGGATCATCCTTGGTTAAGGGACCCCTGTACTCATTATCCATGACATGGAGCAAAGGCAGGGCTCTTGGAGAGGTATCCAGCTGGAGGGAAGGTTCTTTTCTGAGAAGTATAGAGGGTTTGGAGTTTCTTAGCTCAAGCTTCCAACTCTATACCACCTCCTTTCTTTGGGATTATAAGCCTTTGCAGACAAATGAAGGCCATGGAGAGCTCTGACATTATGTATCTTTGGCTGACTGCTTAAATGAATCAGAAGTCTTCACTGGTTAGAATAGCTATTGAGTCTTTGAATGATCCAGAAATTGTGAGATGATAATTATAAAGTGCTTAACACAAAGCCTGGTAAGTGCTATATAAATGTAAGCTGTAATTATAGCTATTATTAATGCCACTTCTGATAGCTTTCTTGTTTTATCTAATTAGTTTTTCTAATTAGGTGCCAGGCACAGTCTTTTTCCATGCTGTTGAAGGAGCACAGGTGCTGTTAAATGTAAATTTAACCAGCACAAAAATTGTGCCATCTTTAACAATCACTATTTATTATCCTCTAATTTTTGATGACTTAGAATAAAACTCTGAGTCCCTCCTTAGTTACAGCTTTGATGAAATGCATCTATTCTATCCATCAAGTACCATTGTAAAGCAAAAGTGTTGAAATAACTTCTGGTCAAAAATGATCAGAAAAAGTTCTTGTTATAATAGAGGAAAAGCATCCTAAGTACCCCCTCTCACCTTTATCCTTTGCAAGTTAGTCTTTTTTTTTTTTTTTTGATCCCTAATTGGTATTGCAATCATTCTTGAAATTTGATTGACTTGGGAGATCAAGGTTTGGAGATTCCTGATCACCTGATTATAAAACAGCTCAATGTGTATCTGTAACTGCTTGAGGCTTCTGAACATAGACCTGAAACATTTAATCAGCCAATAAACATTTATTCAGCACCTACTATGTGCTGGGAAATACAAAGAAAGGCAAAAAGTTCTTAATCTCAAGGAGTTTGCAGTTTAATGGGGGAGACAACATGCAAACATCTATGTACAATTTATATAAAATATATTGAAGATTATCAAAGAGGGAAGATTAAAGAAGTCAAAGAATAGCTTCTTTTTAATTAAATTTTTAAAATTCTAATTTAAAAATCTTTTAAAATTACATATAAAAATAGTTTTCAACCTTTACTTTTATAAGATTTTGTTTCAATTTTTTTCTTCTTTCCTCCTTACCCTGCTCAAGACAGTAAGCAATCTGATAAAGATTAAATATATACAATCATATTAAACATATTTATTCATTAATCATGTTGTAAAAGAAGACTCAAAACAAAAGGGAAAAGCCATGAGAAAGAAAAAGCAACAAAAAAATTGAAAACAGTATATTTCAATCTGCATTCAGACAATATTCTTTCTCTGGATGTAGACAGCATTTTCCCTCATGACGCTTTTTGAATTGTTTTCTGTCATTGTATCGCTGAGAAGAGCAAAGAGTATCAAAGTTAATTGTTGCACAATGTTGTTCTTACTGTTCTTAATGTTGTTAAAATGTTTCTGGTTCTTCTCACTTCACTCAGGGTTAGTTGATGTAAATCTTTCCAGGTTTTTTTCTGAAATCTGCCTGATCATAATTTCTTATAGAATAATAGTATTCATTCACACAGCATAATTGGTCCAACCACTCTTCAATTGATGGGCATCTTCCCAATTTCCAGTTCTCTGCCACCACAAAAAGAGTTGCTACAAACATTTTTGTACATGTGGGTCCTTTTCAATTTTATATTATCTATTTGGGATACAGACCTAGTAGTATGATTAGATCAAAGAATCTGCACAGTTTTATAGCCTTTTGGGCATAATTCTAAACTGCTTTCCAGAATGGTTGGATCAGTTTACAACTCCACTAAAAAGGTATTAGTATTCTGATTTTTCTACACATTCTTCAACATTTATCATTTTCCATTTCTGTCATATTAGCCAATCTAATAGGTGTGAAATGGTACCTCACTGTTGTTTAAATTTGCATTTCTTTAATCAAGAAAGAGCTTCTTGCAAAAGGTAAGTCTTGAACTGGGTATATAAATAAAATAAAATAAACTAGAAGTTATGTTTTTCTGTATCAGTTCTTTTTCTTGGATGAATATTCTTTGCTTTGAAAAACCTTCTGTTCCCATTGTTAAGCTGGCCTCCTATTGTTGATTGCTAGACAGTTTATATGTCTTATTTTGCTCCTTTTTCAGACTTAACCTTCCAGGTCCAATCCACCACAAGTGGAAAATAGTCCAGGAAGCAGACAGCTTAGACTGGATTTTTGAATCACCACTTTTGATTGTTCATCTATTATGAGGATCAAGTAAGATAATGAATATGATTATAAAAGGCGTTTGTAAGTTCTAAAATGCTATCTAAATTATTTTTAAGGAAGGAATCACTCTGTTTTCAGTATGTCTTTATTTGGGGGTATGGTGTCAAAATATCCCTCCCACTTGGGCCAGGTAGAATAATTTAAAAAATTCATTACATATTCATAAAGCATTTATATACACAAACCAGATCCATCTTTTATAAAATATTTCTTCTATATTTGAAGACTTAGATTGTATCTCCCCTAAATTTTCTCTTCTTTAGGTTAAGAATCCTAAACTCCTTCAATTTTTGGCCATATTGCTTGTTCCCCATTTCTGTAGCCAATTCAGTCATTCTTCTTTGTCTAAGCTAGTTTTACCATATCCTTTCTAAAAAAATGATACACAGAAGACAGTACAATACTCTAGAGGTGGTCTAACCATAAGAACATCCTGTCTCTTGTTAGCAGCTCCTGTTTAGAATATGGAGATCTCCCTGCAAATAGAGTTGTGGGGAAAAGATTGGTGGGGCTCCCAGAAATAAAAATTGCTGGAAAACAAGGTATTTTTTTTTTTTTTACCATCATTGCTATTTTTCCAGACATGGCTAGTATTCAAAAAGAAGGTACAAAATGATTCCAGTGCCTGGATCAGCTTAGCTTGGACATTTTATGGGAAACCTGGGGCCTTATCAAGTGCCATAAATTCATTGGAACTCTGGCTTGGGAAATGACTCATTATCTGAAGTAGTAAGCCCAAAGCTTAGAAGATTAGCAACCCCCTAGCTCTGGCTTACACAAAAACCAGTTTTCTGGTTGTTGCTAATAAAAGTATAAGAATCTCATCTATTTTATTTGAAATGGGTAGAAAGATCTTTGATGTGTCTTTATAACCAATTTTTTCCAATATCCTTTACTCACCTTTGATCTTCAACTTTTCAACTATTTTATAATGTCACTTCCTTGGAGATTTCTCCTGTACAAGGAAGGCAGTATTGAACTATATGGACAGATTTGGAGAGAGCAGCTGATGACTACTGAGCTGGACCTTTCTTGTTCTAGACCAACACTCACTCTTTATGTAACCTTTGGTATTTTACTTTCTTTTTGGAATCTTCATTTTCCCTATTTATAAGAGTTAATCTAGATTAACAAGTAATGATTTTTTTTTCATTCATCAGGTAAAATCTGATTCTAAAATCTGATAAAACCAAAGGAAAATGTTATGATAAGAAATCAAACATCTCATAGATATGTTGGGTCCCTCCCCAGTGGAACTCACAATTCACTTCCATGTCTTTTCATTCTTAGTGGAAATCTTATCAATGTCTTTCTATAAATACATACAATTAATGAGAAATAGAACTGAAGTTTGATTGTAGGTTTATTGATACCAAAATTCATTTCACTCTATTGCCTACTGGCTACTCCATGAAGCCTTTCTTAAACTGTTCAGCAGAACATAATCTCTCTTAGATGACTATGCTAATTCTCTCTTTTATCCCATTCCATTCTAGCTTATATCCAGGGCAAAGCCTCTTTTAAACTCTGGGTGATGATCAATGGATGGCCTAACTGACTGTGGGGAGGGGTGTCACAAAATTGCAATTTATTATCAGTAAGTATTTGATTTATATACATTTTATATGCCTATATGCCCAGGGGTATAAAAATTTCTCCAGTGAAAAGCAATTGTGAGTGCAAATAATTTAAGACTAATCTTAAATTAGTCCCAATCCAGGGGAGTACTCTTAATGACTGGAGAAGAGTATTAAATTTTCCTTGTGAGCATTTACAATTGAAAAATCAGAAAATATTATAAGCCAGAACTTAATTCATTGCTTTTTGATTGTTTAGATTTAGTAGCATCATGAAGAAAATGTTAATAATATTATATTTTATACCTTGCAAAGTTGGTTATTAAATATTTCCCACCATACAACTGCTTATATAATACTTAAGTAAAAATAGGATATAAATCTTCCCTTTTCTCCCTTCCCCCATTAGAATTTAAGTATTGAAGCAGTTACAAGAGAAGGAACTGATTTCAAAATCCCAGCATCTCCTCCACCAGGCAAAAGTACAAAGGACTTTTTTTTTCTCTCAGTGATTTAGCTCAGAAAACAGATTTACTTAGGAAGGATGTTGCAGCAAGGACCTCTTTGAGTGTAGGTAAGGAACGTTGGCGATTATGAAACAAAAGGCATTCCCTAATGTAATGCTTTCTCATTCCTCTTTAGCAATGATCACACTTCTACCCTGAGTTGTTAAGTCCTTTGTAGGCTCTACAGGTTGACCTGAACAGTCCCATTACTGTTGCAGGGAGGTACCCATTGTTTTCTTCCTCATCACACAGAATATTGTAGTGCAAAGAGCTTGGAGTTAGAGGGCTTACATTTGAATTCTTAATTATCACTTAAGTGATATTGGACAAGTCACTTTATCCCTATGAACCTCAATTTTCTTTATCTGTAACATAACAGATGTGGCCAAGTATGCCCTCCCATCCCCAGATCTTCTGGGCTGGTATACCTCCCTATAGAAGGAGGGTGTAAACGCAAGTCTCCATGGAGACTTCCATGTTATTCAGAGAAGGAATTATTTTATTCTTTGTATCCTCCATGCCTACCACATAGGAGGTACTTAATAAGTGTTTATTGATTAATTGATTGGTGCCATGCCGCTGATGCCTCAGATTTCATTTCCTTCCAGGCACCCTACTCTGGAACTCTGGGGATTCTTATTGGTTATTGTTCAGAATATTTAGAACAAATCAATCCCCTCCCCCAAATATTTAGAACAATGCAGACCCACTATGCAGCTCCTCTGCAATTTTTATGCCATACTCTCACGTTTGACTTTCCTTGACAACTGGGCACAGTTGTCTTGGGGTCCTGGGGTTAGAAGGTTAGAGTGATTGTAAAGACTTGAGAGTGATGGCTTGGAAGATGATGTGCTCACTTCCATTTTCTTATTTTTATTCTGGGTGAGGGAGGACTCACCTTCACTCCATTAACTGTCCAACTCATCAAAATTCTCTTTTACTCCTAAGTCTGGAGAGAAAAGAATAAGTAAGGACTTAATTCTTCCTTTGCAGTGCAAATCATTTCTTTTTATACCAATAAACTGTTCCTGCTCCCTCCACTGTTCACAGTACTTTCATTGTTAGCACTTGTACTTTTTCTTTTCATTCTCTAACTCCTTTTTTATAAAAAAAAGAGTGTTGAGAGAAGAGTAGATTCAATACTAATTTTCTAAATCTTCTTATATTATTTTACTCTTTTTCTCTTTCCTTTACCCAGAGCCCACAACAACTCTTCTTTCTTCTTTCTAAGAAACACTTTTAAGTCTACCCTCCTTAAAATTTTCCTGAAGACTAATCCTTCCCTTAATCTCTGCCTTTAATTCTTCTTTTCCCCTTTCTCCCTTATTTTTTTATTGAGGGAAAATATATTCTAGTACCCAGTTTTGTGTATATTTACTCCCCAGTCACTGCATGCCCATGTTTCTCTTGACTCTCATGTTTATATTTTTAAGTTTCTACTTAGAACTGGTCTTTTCATCAGAAATGTTTGGAAATCCTCTATTTTATAAAAGATACACTTTTTTTTCTCTTGTCAGATTGCACTCCTCTTGTTGCATAAGTTATTTTGGGGTATAAACCTATTTCTTTTTGTCTGTTAGATTATCATATTCCAAGTTCTCTGCTTCTTTAGAATAGTGGCTGATTTATCTTATATGATCCTGATAGTAGCTACTCAGTACTTGAAAAAAAATTTTCCTGGTTGTTTGAAGTATGTGTTTTTTTCCCCCTTTGACTCAGAAGGCTTAATTTCTGCCCATAAAGTTTCATTTTGGGGTTTCTTTTAGAAGGTAATCAATGGATTCTTTTTATTTCTACCTGTCCTCTGGTTGCAAGAGATCTAGGCTTTTTTTTTTTTTTTTTGTTCATTGAGCTATGTTACTAGACTCTCTCTCTTTCTGTCTCTCTCTTTCTCTCTTTTATTTCTCCTTGATCTATTTTCTAGGTTAATGTGACATTTAAAAAGATTTGAGAGATATAGTTTCTAGGTCATTTAATCATTTTTATTAGTAAGGACAACAGATTATTAATAAAAGGATGATAATTTGGTCATCTTTCATAGACCAAAGTCAATCATGGTTGTGGGTTCACAGTTTATGTATTCTTCAAAAGAGTAGATGTCCATCAAACAGCAATCAAATCTTATTGGTTAAAATGAGTATTTTAGAATTAAGGACTGAGTATATCTTGGATAGGGACAATACTCTTAAGCTTTCCCAGTCACCAATGGAGTGAAACAAGGCTGTGTATTTGTTCCCATGCTTCTTCAGCCATGATGTCAAATGCTTTCAAAGAGAAGAATTACATGGCATCAAAGCCAACTATTGCACTGATGGTAAATTCTTCAACATGAAAAGACTACAAGGCAAAATTAAAGTGGAGGAAGTGTTGGTGCATGATTTTTTTTTTTTGTTGTTTGCAGGTGACTGCGCACTCAATACAGCCTCTGAAGTGAAGATTTAACAAAGTAGGGATTGATTCTTTGCCACTGGTGCTAATTTTGGACTCACAATTAACACCAAGAAAACAGTTTGTATGGGTGAGACTTCTTCTTGCCCTGGTGCACAGCCTCTCCCTACACTGGAATGCTCCTTGATGTGCCTCTATTTTCTATACATCTTTCTGTCTGTCTCCCAGTTCTGTCCTCGGCTAGAAAAATTATTCCCTTTGATTTTTTTCCCTGACTTCCCAATTGGGATTTGGTCTGTTCTTCCCAAAATACAGAAGAAAAAAACTGAGACTCAGAGATATGAAGGAGTTTGCCTAAGCTCATTTACTCAATAAAAAGGAGATAGAAGAAGGAAGGATGCTGACTATAGTAATAAACAACTGTTTACATGGTCTGTTTAACACTGACTCTCAAAGTGTGGTTTAGAGATCTACGAGGTCAAAACAATTTTTATTTTAATATCGGGTCAGTTTAACTTTTAATGTGGTAAATATTCGATGTAATCCACAGAAACAAAAAAGATTTTATTATTATTATTATTATTATTATCATTATTAATTTTTGGCAGGGTGTGAGAGGTGGTGAAGGGTCATCAATTGTTTTTCAATGTATAAAGGGATCTTAACACCAAAAAGCTTGAGAATTGGTGATTTAAAGGAAAACTTTCCCTTGTTCCAAAATACCTCCCAACCTGTGCCTGAAATTGCTCCATCAGTGATTTATTTCTTTGGCCCTTGAAGGCTTTTCATACTTCAGGGACTTCCTTTATTTAGTGTACACGCTCTCAGAAAGAAAAACTAGTGAAGTTTTTCAATTGTAAGCTCCTTGGGAATAAGTATTGTTTCATTCTTTGTATTATTTCCATTAGTTATTTGAATTTGTATCTTCAGTGCCTAGCTCAGTTCAATACACATAATAGGTGCACATAAATGCTTATTGATTGATAGATTAGCAGCAAACACATTTTATTCCTCTTCCCCTCCCAGGTTCAGAGTGAAAACTAATTTTAGGATCTGTTTCCAGATTTTGCTTGGAGTAGTTCTTGGCCAGTTTGATAGAAAGAAAGGAAGAGGACATGGAGTTAATAGGAGTTCTGAGCTAACCCTGTTCTGAGCCTTTGAGAAAAGTCTCTTTTCTGAACACCCTCTCTCAGTTCCTCTTTTCCAATTAACCATAAAATGTGCGATATCAATTTTTGTCTTTTGAGCCTAAATGAAAGCATGCCCTGTAGGGATCACCGGCTGCAGATAAGGATGAGGTCTTAACTCCTGGTCTGGAAGCTCTTCTGGGAAAAAGACCTAGAAAAGCGCTGCAATGATGTATGGGAAAAGACCTAGAAAGTGAATGGCCATTGTGGCTATGGGAAAATACACTAGGTGATCAGCTTGAAACTTTAAGCCTGGAGCAAAACAGCCCTTGAGAGGCTGAACAAGAGGTGAGACTGACAAATTTTCTGGGCCTGGAGAGTGGTAGAGAGAGGATATATTTGATTGGAGAGAAAGTACCACCTCTGGCTCTTTTCTGATTAGGAATGGCTCGATATCCTGTCTCTTATGGAAGTTTTTCTAATGCTAAATTTCTTCATGTAACTATGATACTCAATAACGAGGGTGGGGAAGAGGCAGTTTGATCTACTCAAAATCAAAAATGTCAAACATACTTCCTGTTGTCTGCATAGAAACTGACTATGCTCCTTAGTGCAGCAGATCCAGATTTAAATGCAAGTGGAACATTATTTAATGAAATAATTAATTATGAATAAAATAAAATATAGATAATATAGATGTAGTCTTTTCATGTGGTTTTCTAAGTCAATTTGAGGCTTGCAGTTATCCTTATGTACCTCTTAGTGGTTCTGTTCCTTTGGATGTAGACATCACTGGAAAAAAGGGCTCTTTTTGTTGTTTCATTGTTTTTCACTTGTGTCTGACTCTTCATGATCCTGTTTGGGGTTTTCATGGCAAATATACTGGAGTGGTTTGCCATTTCTTCCTCTATCTTATTTACAATGGAAGCAAACAGGGTTAAGTGACTCATCCAGAATCAAAGAGACAGTATCTGAAGCCACATATGAACTCAGGTTTTCCTGATTTCAGGTATAGTAGTCCTATAGCCTCTGTGCCACCCAATATACTCATTACATTCAAAAACTCTTTTGGATTTCCCTTCATCTTGTGCCAGTGATTTTTAAATTTACCTAAAGCTTTAGAAAAATCAATTAAATTTCATCCTGTTGGTTTTGACCCAGCATCTCTATCTGCAGACATATTTTTGAATCTTGCTTCTGTAATTGAACATATTGATTGTTCCTCTCAGTTTTTTGTATCATCAATATCAGATAAAACACATGCTTTCTATGTGCTTCATGCACATCATAGGATTATAGACTCTAAGGCTGGAGTTACCTTTGAAATTACTGGTTGGTCTCTTCAGCTATGTGAAACCCTTTGCAATATTCAAAAATATCATGAGTGAAAAATACTCTCCATCTCCAGAGAGGGAAGTGATAAACTCCGAATGCAGATGAAAGCATTATTTTACACATGGCTAATATAGAAAAATCTCGTATGGCTTCACATATATATAATTTTTTATTATCTATCTATCTATCTATTTATATTAATTTTATAATTATAATTTTTTTTGACAGTACATATGCATGGGTAATTTTTTACAACATCATCCCTTGCACTCACTTCTGTTCCGAATTTTCCCCTCCTTCCCTCCCCCCCTCCTCTCGATGGCAGGCAGTCCCATACATTCACATATATAATGCCATTTTGTGCAATCATTTTTTTTGGGAACCAGGCAACTGGGGAAAAGTGATTTGCTCAGGGTCACACAGCTAATAGTGTGAAATATTTGAAGTAGGATTTGAACTCAATGGGACAGTTTGACTAATGTCTTGATGATTATGGGATATATTAGCTCTATTGAATTCCTTTGAGTGACACAGCATGGTAACTCATCAAAAAGGGAAGTAGGTATTTGTTTTGATTTATTTTTATTGAATCTATCTTGATTCATAGTAATCATATCTTCAAGAGTTCACAAACTATGTATTTAACTAACCATTTTAGACTTGAATAGTCTTTTGAGCTTCCTTCTCACATTATGGACAGAAGTAATAAGTGCATCCCCACAATTTCTATCATTACTCTCACCATAGGAAGGTCTTTGGGAGCTATAGGCATGTACTCAATTAAATTAACTAGGGATTCTTGTTATTGCTTCACTTTTTCTGGCTCAAATCCCCTCTTAATGGTATTAATTGCACTCTTTTATAGCTTAATGATCTTCTCTTTGATAGAGGAGCAAGAAAAGGATGAGTAGAATAGTTCTGTTTTCTGTCATCTGTTAACATGAGCCATCTGTTCCAGTGGGTCTATCCCTTAATTCTTCTTATCATTGATTAAAATGTCTTTTTTTTTTTTATAAACAGACTGAAGCATTTTCGCAAACCACAGCTTGTTCTAACCATTAGCTTTTCTGATAATTTCAGAGGGGAAGTGGAATATAGTGGAGATAGCACCAGACTATAAATCAAGAGACTGGGTTCAAGTCCTGATTTTATGTGACCTTTAGCTAATTATATTATTCCTTTGGGTCTCAGTTTTCCCATCTGTAAAATGGAAATAATAATTCTATTAGTAGGGATTATTGTCATGATTATACATGATATAATAGTGGTTTGCGATTTCAGTAACATAGGGGACTTCTAGGCAGGTAAGTTATTCTACCAATACAGATCTTGTCTATAATTTTGTAGATTAGCCTTAGAGAAATATCTGAGACACAAAGATTTTAAGTGACTTGTAAAATATCTTACATATCATAAAAATTAGAGGTGAGATTAGTGGTATTTTTTGAGTGGCAGTTGGGTTAATTGACTTGTCCAGGGTCACACAGCTAATATTTGTTAAATGTTTGGGACAGATTTGAACTCAGACCCGCCTAACTCCAGGGCTAGTGCTCTATCTCCTATAGCATCTGGCTGCACTCTAGAAATGGGATTTGAATCCTAGCTTTCTTGACTCTTTCTATAATTTAACAATGCCTTCAATACCACAGAGATCTAAGGATGAAATGAAGTAATGTCTGAAAATACTTAATTAACAAATGTCCAACTTCCTCAAATACAGGTCTGACCATATTGCTGTTGTTCAATCATTTCCAGCTGCATTTGACTCTTCGTGAGCTCACTTGGAGTTTTCTTGACAAAGATACTGGAGTGGTTGGCTGTTTTCTTCTCCAATCTTTTTTTGTTCAATATTCCCTTCCGTGTATTTGATGGTCCAGCCTCTGCAATACATCATTAGAATATGGTCTCTCCTCCTCTTTACCTTTTAGAATCCCATAGACACCTATGAATGCTTGTTGATTATTATATAAATACAAAGTGATTTTAGTTCTATCATTACAAACCTGTGTTCCTTTTATTCTTTTTTTTTCCAAAATAAAGTGTCATCTTCTATATGAATTTGAAGTTAAAATTCTGACTCAGACATTTATTAGCTATGTTTCTGGTAAAATCAGTTAACTTTCTTAGCTTCAGTTTCCTAATCTGTAAAATGAGGATAATAATGATTGTTAATGATAATGATAAAAAACCACAAAACAATAAAAATGAAGATAGCAAAATTATAGAGAATTAACATATCCCTAAAGAAGATGGAGAATATCTCCTCTCATTGTAGAATGCTGCATATATTTTCAGACTTTTTCAGTGGGCTTATTGGTTTTGTCGGGGATTTTCTCTTCCTCTTTTTAAAAGAGAAATGTTATTTGCCACATGGGATGATAATATAAAAACTAAATATCTCAATAAAATTCATTTTGGAAAACACAGGTTTGTAATAGTACAAATAAAACCATTTTCTATTTGTATAATAATCAACAAGCATTCATTAGGTGTCTTTTATATGCCTGACATTGCACATTTTTGAGGATATAAAGACAAAGTGGAACTACTGCTATCCTCAAGAAACATTCCAATGTGAAAGATACTTCAAACATATCTAAGTCTACATAGAATGTAATTTTGGTTCAATCCTTTCAGTCATGCCCAATACTTCATGACACCATTTGGGGTTTTCTTGGCAAGATACTGGAGTGATTTGCCATTTCCTTTTCTAACTCACTTCAGAGTTGAGGAAACTGAGGCAAACTGTTTAAGGTGACAACTAGGAAGTTAGGAAGTATCTGAGGCTGAATTTGAATTGTTTTGTGATTATTCTTTTCATTTATATGATTGACTGTATTTTTCTTAGCTTTTTTTTACTCTATTTTTATCATAATACAAAAATATTTCCAGGTTTTTCTATATTAATGATATTCATTTTAGAAAGAGCACAGTAATGTTCCATTGCATTCATGTATCATAAATTTTTTTAGCTATTCCCCAATTGATGAGCATCTGCTTTGTTTCTGATTGTTGTTATAAAAATTTGGTGTATTTGCCTCTTAATGATGACTACTTTGGGGGGGTATTAGACTAGTTAAAAATGAAAATTTTGATCAAAGGATATGAACATTTTATTCTCTTTATTTTTGTTATATTTCATTGATGCCCTTTAAAATTTTGTACTCATTAGAGAGCTCTTTTTATAGTCATGTTAGTGTATTTAGATATTTTCTCCTTTACTGCTTCATTAATGTCAATTTAGATTATATTAGCAGAATTTAATTATTTAGAGGTCTCTCATCCTTTATAAGTTGAATGTTTCAGGGTATAGCAATATACTTTAATCTTCTCATTGAAATGCAATATAATAATAATATCTTTATAAGGTTGTTATGAGGATTGAATGAGATAATGTACATAAAGTATTTTTAAAAAACTTAAAATATTATTTAAATGACCTGTTACTTTACTTTTTTGAAATGTGTTTTCTTACAATGTATTTAGCTATGTAAAGTGGTCCCATCCTTTGAGAGTATAAATTTTAAGATAAAAACAATCATTCTGTGACATTATTCCTATCACTTTTACTTTAACTAATTCCTTCTTGCTAGTCAAAGTTATACCCATACTTTAATTTTAACTATTTGTCTCAATTTTTGTCCCTTTTTTCCTGGGTGTTTCTTTACAGCAGGACTTGCTGGAAAGAGCCCAGGATTATGCATGAGACCAGGATTTTAGAATCCTGGAATATCAGAGTTGGGAGGGACCTTAGAGATAATTTAATCCAATATTCTCATTTCTAGGATATTGATAGTACAGCTAGGGGGTATCATAGTGCATAGAGTTCTGGGTGTGATGTCAGGAAAACTCATCTTCATGAGTTCAATTCTGGCCTCATTCACTTACTAGCCTTGTGACTCTGGGCAAGCCACTTAATCCAATTTGCCTCAGTTTCCTCATCTGTAAAATGAGATGGAGAGGGAAATGGTAAACCATTACAGTATCTTTGCCAAGAAAACTCCAAATGGCTTCATTAAAAGGCGCACACAACTGAAGAAGAACCAAATCGGTGCAGTGCTAAATTTAGGGGCAAAAAATACTTATTTCAAATATTATTCCAGATGCTTATTAGCTGAGTGGCCTTGAGCAAGTCCCTTTACCTTTCTTAGCCTCAGGTTCCTTTTTTATAAATAGGGAAATAATGAAGACCCTCTAACTCCCAGGGTTATTTTAAGGAGCAAATGAGATGATATCCATTTAACTTTTTATCAACTTTAAAACAACATAAAATTTTGTGATTATAGGCTAAGAAACTAGGTCCAGAGACATGGATAAGATCACACAGGCAGTCTAAATCAGAGCAAAGATCTGAACCCACTTTGGCGATGAGTTCAATGTATGCTTAGCTTAAAATAAATCATATCCCCTCTTTGTAGCTTTATTTCACCAATTTTAAAATGAGTTAGAGTTGTATTTAAGATCACCAAATATCAAAGCTAATCACTTCCTTAAAAATACCCTCTAAGTGAATGCAACATGACCCATCAATAAAAAGATGCCACCCTCCATAATTAAAGTACAATCATTAGTTTTGAATTTAAGTTAGCCTAGATGGTCTTTGAGGTCACTAATCTTTTCCAACATGCCATCTTACTATGTTTCCAGGCAATTTTGATTTTATCTTCTTCCCTGACTCTTGTCCCTTATTTGCATTTATGTGTGTGTGTGTGTGTGTGTGTGTGTGTGTGTGTGTGTGTGTGTGTGTGTGTGTAAAAGGTCCATTAGGGGAAAAGATTCAACATTGCTCTTTTTCATATGGTGATGTAAGGAATGCAATATAGAAATTACTACTAGTTTATATTACCCTGGGTAAATCATCTCCCTGTATGTAATTCAAATTTTCTCAGTGTTCTAGATACTATCTATAACCATCAAAAACACCTTCCCAGTGTTGGTCAGAATAATGAAGTTTGTGGCTGAACTCATCATGGGTGATGGTTTAGAAAGAGCCTCTGTCCCTACAATGGGGAGTTCCAGGATGATGACAACTCCAGATCAGAAATCTACTGTAAAATCACCAAGGATGGATTTCTGTAGGACTGAGGCATTTTGGATGGACTCCCAGTGAACAACAACTAGTTCTTTTCTTTTTTACCAATGGGACTCGGCTCTCAGGTGACATAAATCAGTGTGTTGCCTTTCTTTCAAATAGAAAGTTAGAGGGAAATGCCAGCCCTCCTTGCGACTGGATGTCTAGAACTGTGAGGACATTTAGGATTTTTTTTTTAATCTGTAGAAGTTTGTCCTCTGAAGGTTATTGAACCATAGCTTGGTAGATTTGTACAGTTCTTAGCATATAGAGATCTGAACATGTGGACTCTTAGAATAAGAAGGGACCATAGTACTGGGAGGGAGAGAGAGGAAAGGGAAAAACAAGCATTTATATAGCACTTATTATGTGCCAGGCACTGTGCTAAGAGGTCTTTTGGTTTTTGGCCTTATTTTTGTTACAAATATGATCTCATTGATCCTCACAACAAATCATCTATCTCAAACTAGAGACCTGGGTGAAGACATAACTTGGAGTCATGGAGTTTGTCAGTGACTGAGATAAGAGTAGACCCCACATCACAGAGTCATACAATTTTTGAATTTAACCCTAGGGACCATCTAATCCAACTAATAATTGAAAAAGAATTCACACTATAACACACCAGACAGGTGATGGGGAACTTAATGTCTCCTGAGACATCCCATTCCATTTTTGCATCATTCCAATTATTAGGGAATTTTTCCTCCTATCAATTTGAAATTTAACGTTGCAATGTCTATCCATGGTTGCTAATTCTTCCCTTGAATCAGAATGATCATTCTTGAAGATAATAGCCCTTCAGACTTATGAAGAAAGTTTTTCCATTCCCCTGAGTCTTCTCTTCCTCAGGTTAAACATTGCTAGTTCCTTTAGCAGATTTGTATCTGTCAGGTAATTGAGTTTTTGTTTTGTTTTGTTTTGTTTTTACTATTCTTGTGCTTTTTCAGATCATTCTCATTCCCTCTAATTCATTTATTCTTCAGACCCTTTTCACATTGTTAATTTCTAAGGTGTATCACAAAAACAACCATTTAAAAGATAATTTCTTTAATGCTTCAAAGACCTGTGATTTCACTGATATAGATGTTCTCATTACTGATGCATAACTGAGTCTCCAAGAAGTTACTGTGATTTATGAATTTTGTCACCAATTCTTTTGGGATGAGTTTTTCCACTATGAACCAAGTTGATGAAACGCCTAGGACTGTTTTTGAAGCCTTTGAAGATTGGTATGACCTAAGACAATTTGTGGTCTACTGCATAATATTTGAGATCTCCTTGCCATGGCAAATCTAAATGGAGCACTGCATCAGAAAAAAGTCCTTTGACACAACAGAATGGAACCTTATCACAAAAAGAGTGGCTATAATTTGTTTTAACCATCAATTAATCAATGACCATATATTAAATGTTTGTTATGTGTCAGGCTTTGGGCTAAGTGCTGGAAAATAAAAGAAAGATAAAAAAAACTTCCAATCCTTCCCCAAAGGAGTTTATTTTCTTTCTTTCTTTCTTTTTTTTTCCTGAGGCAATAGGGGTTAAATGACTTGCCCAGGGTCACACAGCTAGGAAGTGTTAAGTGTCTGAAGCCAGATTGAACTCAGGTCCTCCTGACTTCAGGGCTGGTACTCTATTTACTGCACCACCTAGCTGCCCCAATGAGTTTATTTTCTAGTGGGAGAGACAACATAGGAAAAACTAGTTACATTCAAGATGTAGATAGAAACAAGATAGAAGGCCATGGAGAAAGAAAAGCATTAATAGTTTGCCTGATCTCATTCTAGTCCTATCTAGGCATTTCCTGGGATGAAATCACAAGCCACCACTTTCTCTTTGTCTGTCCTGACAAACCCTTCTCTCCTCCAACTGTTTACTCTACTGCAAATCTTTTTCACCTTTTCCTCTTAGCAGAGATAGCTGACTGAAAACTCTCTCCTAAATAACTTGCTACACAATCCTGAACAACTCTGAGGAGCTATTTCTTGATCATCTTCCTCTTTGTTTTGAGGTTAAAGATGGCATTTCCTCTTGATGGGTTTAATCTTGGCTTGTTGATGTAGTCATGGCTGAAAAGAGATTTCCATCAAAAACCACGTTTTGCAGTTGCTCAGAATTTTCCTTAAAAAACCCCCACCAAAACAACTTATTCTGAATTGTGTCCTTGGGTTCCATCAAAGGTGAGTTCTTATATGGAAATCTGAGTTAAATTAATCAACAGATTATCTTGAGTTATGGAGAAATTTTTTAAAAAATGCTTATCTTTTCACTTAAGAATTATTATAATCTGAAATGTCAAATTTAGATGGCAGCCATTTCCTTTCCTCCAGCTTCATGTCTTTATCCTTGTAAGAGACTCAGGTAGCCCATATACTGCTGTATCATTTACTCTCTGACCACTTAATCTCTCTGGGCCTCAGCTTTTTCATCTGAAAAATAAAGGGATTGTGCCATCTGCATTCAAAGAGAGAACTAAGGAAAGTTAGTGTGGATCAACACATGGTATTTTCATTTTCTTTTTGTTTTTTTCCTTTTGATCTGATGTTTTTGTGCAGCTGATGAATATGGAAATATGGTTAGAAGAATTGTATGTTTATCTTATGTCTGGTTGCTTGCTGTTTTGGGTAGGGGAAGGAAAATGGGGGGGGAGGAAGAAAAATTTGGAACACAAGATTTTGCAGGGGTGGATGTTGAAAACTATCTTTGCATGTATTTGGAAAAATAAAATAATATAAAAATTTTAAAAAGGGAGTTGATCTAAAAAGACCTCTTTTGGCTTTAAATCTATGATCTTATGATTTTGTGAAAACTGGATTTGAATAAATGATTGGAGTCAGTGAGGGAACTATTGAATAATAAATGTATTTTACAGGGATGATTGCCTTAGTCCCCATTTATTTGGGAACTTTGAAGATCATCTAAACTCAACTTGATAGGGCAAAGAGACCAAAAAAAGGAAAAAAAAGTATTGTGAAAGTAAAACAATTAGTAAAGAAATAGGAAAATACTTTCAATACACATACTCTGGAGATTAAGGCATTATCTCTGAATCCAAAGAGAAGCCATCTCTTATAAAACATTTTACATGACTTTGTTGGTAGGACCACAAGTTGAGAAGACCTGCTTCATCTGAATATCTTCTCAGAGAGTCCTATTGTTTTCCACTGTCTCAAAGAAAGAAGTCCCCTTTAGAAGCTAGTAGGTGGCACAATAGAGTGTTAGACCTGAGTTCAAGTACAGCCTCAGTCATTTACTAGCTGTATAAACGTGGGTAAGTTATTTAACCTTAACTATAAAATGGGAATAATAATCGCACCTCCTCTTTGGATTATTGTGATGATAGAATGTAGTATTTTAAAAAACAAATTTTAGGACAATATACAAATGCTAACAATTATTATTATTGTCATTAATGATCATCTCCCATTTATATTCAGGTTGGTTCTGACAACTAGCAACCTTTTATTGTTTTCTTTTCTACACAAGATGGTATCATGCGTATCTCTTCTATATGTATATTTCTTCCATTCTTTGCAAAAGTTTCTGTTGCTGATGCAGCTTTCCCATCCTGTTAACACAGTCTCACTAGACTGTAGGAATATGTATTAAACGTACAACTTGATCCTGGAACTGGAACTTCATGAGATGGACATAAACGAGGGCCAAGGCAAATCTTGTTACTTCCTGCTTTAGAGTACAGCGTGGATGAGCATTTTGGCAAATCCTGGAAAAATGGACTTAATGGACTTAAGAAATACCAAGATCTTCCAAACAAAAACTTCTTTCTTATTAACTTGACAAACATAAAGAAAACATGAATATGTAAAAAAGAATAGACACAGAGGATTGTCTATGAAACTGTGAACCTCTATTATGTACACCTTTAAAAATTTGTATAATAAAATTAACATGGCAGTACAAATACAACCTTACTTCTCACATGTCCTTTTGTATTCCTTTTGGATTCTTTTGGATATTTAAAAAATATCCTTTTCCTTCTCCTCATCTCCTCCCTCCTTCTTTCCCCTCCTTTTTCCTCCCCTCCTTTTCCCTCCTCTTTTGTTTTTTCCTTTCCTCAACAATTCACACATCTTTTAAAATACAAATTATTAAATGGCCATATTTTCTGTATCTTGTGCTTGTGAAGTGAATTTTTGAATCTAACTGTAAGATTTAGCATATAAACCCTATTGAATTATATAGTAATAGTTGTGACCCAGTGTTTAAGCCTTTCAAGATCTCTTTGCTCTTGAAATGGATAGCTTCATCATTTAATGTCCCCTTTATCCTTTCTCCCTTCCCCAGTGCACTAGAGAGATCATCCTCAGAGAATAGATCAGATTTTTGGAAAAATGGCATCCTTGCTGGAACCACTGTAGCTCTCCAAGGTAGATAGTTGAAAAGAATAACCCTGAGGCTTTTCTGATTGGTGAGCATGGACCAACATTTCAGATGGTATAGTAGATGGAGTGCTAGACTTGGAGTGAGAATCTTTCCTCAGACACTTATCATTGCAAGTGATCATTTAGGTTTCACTTGAAGACTCCCTCTGAAGGGGAACTCACTACCTTTCAAAGCAGTTCATTTTCAGGCTATCATTGTTAGGAATGTAATTTCTATCTTCTGGTCCCAGGCTACATATCCCCTCAGGGCAGGTGGATGTCATAAGGCTTTTGAGGAATGATCTTTTCCTCTGCCATCAGATGGAGGCACAAACACTATGTCTGATTGGATGTATAAATAAGATATATATATATATATGTAGTGAGAAGTAATCCCTATTTCCTGCATAAGGTGGGATCCAAACTGAGTGTTGAAGGATGCCAGGAAAGCTAAAGAGGTAGGTGAGGAAGCAAAGGATTCCAGGCATGAAAGGTAGCCAGTGAAAAGTATGGTGTTTGGAGATGGAGTGCTGTGTATAAGGAACAGCAAAAGGGCCAGTGTTGTTGGGCTTTAGTCTGTAAGGGGAGGAAGGAGTTGGAATAAGGTTGGGAAAGTAGGAAGGATCAAGAGATATTTAAAATTAAATTAATTAATTTAATCAATCAATCAATTCATTGAAGTTAAAAATTAAAATTAAATTAAAAATTGATTGTGGAGGTCATTGAGGCCCATTGGAGTTTGTTTAGTATGGGTCATTTTATTTATGAATCATTTTATTTATCAGGCTTGACATATTCTGAACACATGCTAAGATCTAAGTCAGTGTCCTAGCTCCCACCATCTCAGTCCTTTAGAGAGAGAGGATAGAGAGACTGGCAGGAAACAGTGGAGTATTGGGGGAAAGTCTTAAGGAATTCCCTACTGGGAGTCAAGATGCCTGCTGGGCTGTAGTCAGAGAGTTGGCTGTATGTGGAGACAGCTTCTGTCTTGAATTCTATCCAATTCAATAAATATTGAAATGAATTGAAATCCTATTATCTACAAAATATTATACTATAGAATCATGAGCTGCCTTCATCATCACTATCCTCATCATCATCATGATCATCTTAAGCAGTGGGGAAATAGAAAGATGGATAAGACCTTTTCTTTGGCTTTAAGGAACTTCCAAATGAATGGAAGTAGAAATAACATCCTTGTGTCTATGAGGAATTAGAATACAAAATAGGAAGTGATAAAAACATGTATAAGCCAGATTTTATGTGAGAACTGATAAATGAATAATAATCATTGAAGAGAAGGAAAGGACCAGAGAAGGAAACAATAGCATTTGAGTTGAATCTTGAAGGTAGATGGGCTTTCAACAGGTAGAGATAAGAGAGAACAGAGGGAAGGGCCTCTAGCATAGAAGAGGGCCATGGATAAAGATAGAGGTTGGAAAATATAAAGTGTGTCCAGGAGGTAGTGGCTAATTCAGTTTAACTAGATTACAGGAAAGAAGGAAACCAGAATTTATTAAGTGCCTATTATGCTCTAGGCAAAGTTCTAAGAATTTTACAAATATCTCATTTGATCCTCACAACAATTTAGGGTGAAAAATGTTCTTATTTCAATTTTATAACTGAGATAACTGAGGCAGTCAGTTCCTGTAGAGTAAGTAATGGTACTGTAAAAAAAAAAAGAAGAATCATACTTGATACAAAAAAAAAGAATTCTGGGTTTGCAGTCAGAGGGTCAGGGATTGAATCCTGACCTTGTGACTGATCTACTATATCTTTGATTGGGTTACTTCCCCTTTGTTACTTTATTTGCAAAATTAAGAGGCTTCCACTAGATCATTTTTAAGATCTCTTCCAGCTTAAAATCTATGATCCTTGGATTTTCAAGTTTTCTTCTAACTCTGACATTCTATGGGAGAGCCCTTTCTTTTACTTATGTCATAGGAAAACCCAGTTCTTTTGACTGATGCTTCTATTTTTCACCATTTTCCAAACCAGAAGTGGTTTGGATTCCATGGTGGCTGTACCACATACCTTTACTAAGCATGCTCAGTAGGTGTGGGTTTAGCCTCAAATGGAAGTTTTTTGGCCTTTAATCCTTCTGTTCTTTGAGTTTTGACTATGACTCAACCTCTGGTTTCTGCCTCTTTTATCTTCATCCTTCACCCTAACCTTTTCTCCCTGATTGTTTAATCCCTATTTGTATAGAGAAGCCCTTTCACCTTCTCTTTCTTCTCCTTCTCTTCCTCTTCTTCCATTTCCTCCTCCTTTTATTAGAAGGGAAGATAAGAGGGAGAAAAATGAATGCTTGATAAATGAAAAATGGTTAATTAAAAAGGGTTGATTGATTGGTATTGCTGACTATTGACTGAATAATAGAACAAAGACAAAAAGAGAGAAAAAAAAGTATTCAGCAAAACTAACAAATACATCAACAAAGCCTGACATGTAATGTTCCACAACCACACTCCCTCAACTTCTGCAAAGAAAGGAAGGAGATCCAGTTGGTTTTTCTAGAAATTACAGAGGATGTGCTAATCTATATTGATGATGAAAGTTTCCATACTGAGAATTTATAACAATGAAATCCTAGGATTGGATATAAAACAATAAATTAAATCCAATACTTCAATTTTTCAAGACCTATAATTTCATTTTTGGTATGACTATATTTCTGACCTTTTGTTCTTATAAATGAACTTTGTTATTATTTTTTCTAACTTAGATGATTTTTTAGTACTTTAATTGGGATGTATGAGCTATTTTGAAAAAATGGCTGAAAAGAAATGCTGAAGATGTTTAGGGGATCTGTGCCAATGAACTGACTGGGAATTCTCATCCAGATCCTGGAAAATCTTCCAACTTCACTGAATGAGTCAAACAACAATTTACATAGAATTGTAGTCAACAATTTATTCAAGTAAATTCCACAGGACATCCATATTGACTTGTAGTTACTGACATTTATAAAGTGTGTTAAAGTTTTCAAAGTTTCTTGGGTTCTTTAAGAGCAAAACCTCTCTTTTCTGCCTTTCTTTGTATCCTCAGAGCTTAGCAAGTGCCTGGTTTATAATAAATGCTTAATAAAATCTTCTAGAATAATTAGATTCTTCCAACCTGTGAGATAAATAATATATTATCCCCATTTTACAGATGAGGAAATTGAGGTCAAAAGATGTTAGGTGACTTTCTCCCCTTCTAATAAAAACATCATTTTGACCCCATATCAAGGCCCTAGATCATTATTGTTGTAGATCAATAATTTTCAGTCATGTCCAATTCTTTATACCCTCATTTGGGTTTTTTTTTTTGGCAGAGATTCTGGGGTGGTTTGCTATTTCCTTCTTTAGCTCTTTTTACAGATGAGGAAACTGTCAAACAGGGTGAAGTGACTTGCCCAGGGTCACACAGCTAATAATATGTGTCTGAGGCTGGATTTCAATTTAGGAAGATGAATGTTCCTGACTTCAGGCCCTGCATGTTATCCATTATGGCGCCACCTAGTTGCCCCTAGTTATTAGACCAGGTTATTATGACATTTTACTCAATTCACTAGTTCTCAGGAGCTAGATATGAAACAGCTGTTGCTCAGCTTCCCTTGGGGGGGGGGGGGAACACAAAAAACAGAAAACAAATGATTATTCCTCTAGGATCAACTATTCAATTCTCTCTTTGGATTTAAAATCCCTTCACAAATTGGCCCTTTCCTACCTTTCCCCTTCTCACACCTTATTTTAAGCTAAGGTACGAACTTGGACACATTCCACTGACTCCTCTTATTCTAAGATTCATCTACATTGGCCCACTTGCCTTTCCTTGCCTCCAATCAGGGTATTAGAGGCAGCTCAACAGGATTTAGAGTCAATTGTTATATTTTCATTGTGAACTTTAATACCTGAGAATTAGCCAATGCTTTAATTCAAGACTTGATTTAGCATTTTGTCTGTGGTCTGGATTTAAGAAAGTGATGAAAAGAAATTTAATAATATTGATTGAATTTAAAATAATTTTTTTCAGAGAAACAGTTGTTAAACATTTATCTGCATTCTGCTACCCATTACTCTCCCACGTCCTGGCTCTGTGTCTTTTCACAGGCTTCTCCTTTCCCTGAAATTCTCTCACTTCTTAGCTTACCTGGCTTCCTTTAAGTTCCACTACAATCTCACTTTCTGTGGGAGGGCTTTCTTGATTCTCCTTAATGCCATAGTCTGAGATTATTTTCAATTTATCACACACATATGTGTATATACACATATATTTGTATATATGTAATAAATCTATATCTATGTCCTGCTCACCCAGAGTTGTTTATATGTTTTTTCTTCTATTAGAATGAGAACTTTTTGAGGCAGGGACTGTTTTTGGCTTTCTTTATATAATCAGAGCTTAGCACAGTGCGTACCATATGGTTGGTGCTTCATAAATGCTTGTTGACTTGACTTGAAATAAACATACTGCTCTGAATCCAATAAGTGTAAGTTAATAGAAATGATGCATGCACATTTTCTCCTTATTTATTCTTCTAAACTCTGGGATCATATTCTGAATTGTATTGCTTTATTTATTTTTTAATCAAAACTCTTGGAGTTAAAGATTTTTAACTCAGAAGGAACCGTAAGGATCTTTTAGTCTAGTCCAGTCCCCTTTATTTAGCTGTTTTGGGAATGGAGTTCAAAAATGACTTGCACACACAGATAATGAATAGTCAAACCAATATTCCATAGATTCACAGAAGTGACCTTTGTTGCCATCTAGTCAAAAACACTTTCATTTTATACATAAGGTCACTGGAGGCCAGAGAGGATAAACTTAACAACATCTTGACTTCCTCCCCACCTCTAGTCCAACCTTGAGCAAGAGATCTTTAACCTCTCCTTGCACCTCTTCTTCCTTTAAAGCAGATCTGTGGGCAGGAGTGAGCCAGATTCCAGAATACTAATTCCCTGTTATCTCCTCTGACAGCCTTAAGAAGGCTATCAGTTCCCCTGTTATCTCTCCTAATAACCCTACCTTGTATTCCTTGATAACAGGTGTACAATGATGGCATTGAGTGTCAGAGAAAAACATCTGGGAGTTAAGATGCATGCCTTCTAGTCTTGGCTCAGTTATGAAACTGCTATAGACCTTGGGGGTGGGGTTTTTCTACTACATCTTTTTCCCCTTTCTATAAAATAGTGTGCTTGGACTAGATCAAGGGATCTTACCTTGAGTTCCAGAAACTTGTTGAAAAAACATTTAACCAATTGGATTTTAACATGACTGATTTCCTTTGTATTGAGGCATATATATATATATATATACATATATACATATATACATATATATACATACACATACACACATATATATATATATATATATTTTTTAAAGTATTTTAAAAATCCAAATCTGAGAAAGGGTCTATAGGTTTCACCAGACTGACAAAGGGGTCCGGGACACAAAAAGGTTAAGAACTTTGGACAAGGTGATACCTAATCAGATGCAAGAATATAGGATTCTCTTTAAAATTAGAAGAACAGGAAACCAGAATTCTTATAATAAGTTTCTTTGATAAAGGCCTTATTTCTTAAATATTTAGAGAATTGATTCAAATTTACACAAATATGGACTATTTCCAAGTTGGTAAATGGTCAAAGGATATGATCCTAAATTTTTTAAATGAATGTTTGAAAAATAAATAACAAATTGGTGGGGGGAAATAATCTATACTCTTAGAGCTTAAAGAGGTCTAAAAGAGATCTTGGCCTTCCCCCATTTCTTGAGAAGGAAAGAAATATGATATCAATTATACATGTGAAATCATGCAAAATAAATTAACCATATTACTAAAAGAGCAAGAAAATTAAAGTTTAAAAATTATGCTTCAATCTGCATCCATTAGTTGTTTTTTTTTTTTTTTTTTTTGGTCTGGTGGTGGATAGTATTTTTTATCATTAGTACTTTGGAATTGTCTCGAATCATTTTGATCATCATAGCTAAGTTACTCAGAGGTTATCATACAATTGCTGTTGTAGTATACAATGTTCTCCTAGTTCTGCTTGTTTCACTTTGCATCAGTTCATATAAGTTTTTCTGATTTTTCTGAAACCTTCCTGCTCATCATTTCTAACAAACAGTATTCCATCACAATCATATGCTAAAATTTGTTCAGATATTAATCAGTTAATGGACATTTACTTGCTTTCCAATTCTTTGCCGTCACAAAAAGAGATACAATAAATATTTTTACATTCATAGGTATTTTTCCTTTTTCTCTGATCTCTTTACAATACAGACCTAGTAGTGGAATTCCTGGGCCAATTCCTGTATGCAGTCCCAGTTCCAAATTATTTTCCAGGATGGTTGGGTAAGTTCATAACTCCATCAAAAATGATTAGTGTCCCTATTTTTCCATATTTTTCACCAACATTTGTTATTTTCCTTTTCTGCAATGCTATCTAATATTATAGTTATACAGTGGTTACTAAAGGTTGTTTCAATCTGTGTTGTGTTCTTAGTGATTTTCTGGAGGTCTTGGAAGCAGCCTTCGCTTCAGTAGAGTAATCACCACAAGAGTAGCCACGTGTTAAAGTCCAAATCCTTTATTATCTCTTTCAAAGTCTTGTCTCCTTCACTTGGGGCCTGGTTAGATTTCCTAAAGGCCTTCTGAAGTCTTAGTTTCAGTGGAGAAAATGCAGGAGGACAGGCCTGCCACCACAGGATGTGAGAATGAATCTGAGTCCAAGGGCTTGTGCTTTAACCTCCAGGCGGCTTGTCTTCCCTGCCTCTGAATCTGGCTGAGGCTCCCAGCTTATATGCTCTACACTGAATATAAACCAATCACTATAACTTGGAAACCATTATTTGTTATAAGAATAAATCAATCATACTGAACTTAAACTATTAGTCACCATGTTAAACTAGATAGCTGTTGTCTCATCAATTCCACTAACTTAACATCTTGTAAGAATCCTTGTTTCAGAGTTCTGGCCCATAACATTTCTGATAAATAATAATTTAGAACTACCTGCCCCCCAGATGACTAGGGATAGCTTCAATTTCTTCTTCTGAAAACTTCTTGTTCATATCCTTTAACTATTTGTCAACTGGAGAATGGCTTTCATTTATTCATTTATTTATCTATCTATTTATTTATTTATGAATCTGACTCAGTTCTCTCTATATTTGAGAAATGAGAAGTTTATTAGAGAAACTTGCTGTAAAATCTCACCTGCTTTCCTTCTAATATTGGCTGCATTAGTTTCATTTGTGCAAAAACCTTTAAATTAAATGTAATCAAAATTATCCATTTCATGTACTGTGATATTTTTTATATCTCTTCATTGGTCACAAATTCTTCCTTTCTTCACAGATCTGGCAAGTAAACTATTTCATGCTCCCTCAATTTGTTTATGAAATCACCTTTATATCTAAATGTTGTACCCATTTTGAGCTTATCTTGGTATATGACATAAGAAAGTAATCTATATCTAGTTCCTGGCCAACTGCTTTCTAGTTTTCTCAGCAATTTTTGTTAATGGGTTACAGGAAGAAATAGACAATAAAACTATACTAGTGGGAAACTCCAACTTTTCTCTCTCAGATATAGATAAATCTAATCATAAAATAAATAAGAAAGAAGTTAAGGAGATGAATAGAATTTTAGGAAATTTAGATATGATAGACCTTTGGAGAAAATTGAATGAAGATAAAAAGAGTAGACCTTTTTCTCAGCTGTGCCTGGTACCTTTATAAAAATTTACCATGTAGTAGAGTATAAAAACCTCACAAACAAATGCAGAAAAGCAGAAATATAAAATGCATCCTTTTCAGATCACAATGCAATAAAAATTATATTTATAACAGGCCATGGAAGCATAGATTAAAACTAATTGGAAACTAAATAATCCTAAAGAATTAGTGGATCAAAGAAATAGATCAAATCACTGGAACAATAAAAACTTCATTAAAGAGGATGACAAAACAACAAACACAAAAATTTATATCCATAAATGCCTATATCAATAAAATAAAGTGTAGATCAATGAATTGGCATGCAGTTTAAAAAAATTAAAAGAACAAATTAAAAATCCTTAATTAAACACCAAAATAGAAACCCTGAAAATCAGAGGTGAGATTAATATAATTGAAAGTTAAAAACCATTGAACTAATATTTTGATTTAAAAAGAGGAAGAAAGAAAAAAAGAAAACTAAGCATCACTATCAAAAAATGAAAAAAGTGAATGCACCACCAATAAAAATGAAAACAAAAGCTATTATTAGAAAGTATTTTTCCTCTGTTATATGCCAATAATGGATAAAATGGATAGAAATTTACAAGAATAAAAAAAAAAAACTTTTCAGATTAACATAAGAAGAAATAGACCACTTCAATAACCCTGAGGGGAAAAATGAGCAAATTATAAATGAGTTCCCTAAAAAGAATACCCAAGACCAGATGAATTCACAAATCAATTCTATCAAATATTAAAAGAAGGATTCAAATACTTTATATACTATTTGGAAAGGTAGGCAAAGAAAAAGAAAAAAGTTCTACCATATTTCTTTTTTTGCTACAAACAGGGTGCTAATATCTGAATCAGGTAGAACAAAATAAGGAAGAAAACTATGAACCAATTTTTCTAATGGATGTTTTTTGACAATTTTCAAATAAAATAATAGCAAGATGATTACCTGCTATCTATCTATCCATCTATGTTTTATTTTTACATTAATGATGATGATGATGATGATGATATTTATGCAGCATTATTATTAGGTTTGCAGAGTGATATATATATATATATATTTATTTTTATTATTTTTAAATTTTTTTTTTGCTGAGGCAATTGAGGTTAAGTGACTTCCCCAGGATCACACAGCTAGGAAGTGTTAAGTGTTAAGATTTGAACTTAAGTCCTCCTGACTTCAGGGCTGGTGCTCTATCCACTGTGCCACCTGGAGTGATTTATACACACACACACACACACATATTTATTATTGCCTCAGCAGGAAAGCCAGGATTCTAAAATAATGTCCTGAATTCCCTGTCTTCTGCTTACTCCATTAAACTGTAATTTCTGATTAAAGACTGATTGTATCCTCTAGGATGGTAACATGCCATTTATTCTGTCATCTGAAGATAAAGAGACCCATGTGGTTCTTTTAGCATGAATTAATACTTTTATATTTGATACAAAAAGAAACTGGAACTGAAGGAAATTCAAGGATTCCCAGAACTACAGCATTTTAAAGTTGCTAGGAGACCTTAGTAGCTACCAGTTTAGCCTGGCAATACATTCAGGAATGCCTTGAAAAATCCCACCAGGAATCTGTTGGGTTACCTTGAATAAGTTTCCACCCTCATGAGTCATGTTCCAAGGTCAGTCCAGTCCCTCTATTCAACAACCCTATTATTATCATCATTTTGCAGATGAGGAGACCGAGGGTGAGGAAAATTAAATAATCTGATCAGGATGTCTAGGGCAGCATTAAAATCCAGGTCTGTCTAATTCCAAGTCCAGTATTCTATCTAGCTTCCTGATAGAAGTTCAGAGATTTGAGCAGAGATGTCATGACATTCCCAGGTCTTCTTTCAAATGCATATAATATTCTAGACTATAGAATTAGCAGCAAAGGACTGCTAATTAAATATTGTTTTCCCTATAAGAATGTGGACTTCTTGGGAGAAAGAGCTGTCAGTTTGTCTCTTTTTATATTTATTCCCAGTATAGTCCCTGGTTTAAAGTAAGGTCCTGATAAATGCTTATAGAATGACTAACAGAGTTGTTGAGCTGGAAGAATTTCACAGACCTTACTATATAAAATTTAGGCTGTTAATGTTATAAATTTATTAATTTAAACCAATCCTCTAGCTGCCCGAGTCTATCTACAGTGCCCTCCCTTCTCCTTGCCCTTCTTTCCTTGCCTTTCCTCTCCTTCCCTTCCCCCAAGCTGTACAAAGTTAGTGGAGGAGGATTGTGCAATGCTTGGGCTCATATTCTTTTTTGAGTTCTGAGCCTTCCGGCCAGGGGGTCCTAGCTGGTAGTGCAGAGGGAGGAACCTTCATTAGAACACTTAAAAAAAAACCCTAAAAAAAAGTGAGAAAGAGACAGGAAACCATGTCTTGTGTTCTCTGTCTCTATCAAGTGTCTGTCTTGTGCTAATTTTGAACCAAGCTTTATTTTTCTTTATTTTTAAAACATCAGCCTACAATTGGGAGAGTCTGCTTTCTTCAGTGAAATGCTGTCCTAGGTTACTCTGCGAGATAGAGCTGGAAGAGACCTTAGAGTTTTGTTTTTGTTTTACAGATGGGGAAACTGAGGACTTGAGAGGATAAATACTTTGTTCAAGATAATGACCTAGTTAAGTCAGTAATCATACACTGGCAATCTGAATCTTTTGATGGAAAATCCTATGGTTTTTAAAACTGCATCACAATAGAGTGACTTCATAATTTGATGACATGAACTAAATACATAAAACTGAGGGTTTGGTGATTTTTAATCAAGTTTTGTTTTTTTTTTAAATTTAATTAAGTTTTGTGTCTTTTTAAAAAAGACAAAAGACATGGAACTCTCCCATCTAATGGAGGAGACAACAAGCAAGTGAATATAAACTAACAAGGTACATTTTCCTTCTTTGTAGGTTTGAGGGAGCAAGGACAGCAGTAAAGTGGTTAAACACATCATTCTAGGCTCTATGTGTGTAATTCATGTAGTCAGCACTAGGTAAAGAGTGGGGACTCAGGTTATTTGCTATATAGACCAATGGCTAGCTTTTCATCTGTTATCAATAGCATTTGGCATGTAATCCAGGCAACATATAGCCCTTTACTGAAGTAACAGTATAATTATTCAAACAATATCAATATTTCAATAATAAATTTGAGAGAAGATATAATTTGGAATAAGATTTAAAAGAATTCAAAGACTTAGGTATGAAAAGAACAAAGCTGTAGCCATAGTGATTTAGACAAATAGATAGTACAGTAAATAAAAGGACTGGGCTTAGAGGCAAGTAGAATTGTGTTCAAATCTGACTTCAGATACTTGATAGCTGGGTGTCCTTAGCAATCATTTAATGCATTGACATCAGCTTTCCCACCTATAAAATGGGTATAAAAAGAACATTTATTTCCCAGAGTTGTTATAAGGATTAAATTAGATAATAATTATGAAGGGTTTAGCACAGTGACTGGCACGTAGAAAGTGTCATCTAAATATTAGTTCTATTCTGTTAGTATAATAACATTATACTAAATGTTAGTATTATTCTGACTAGCTCAAGATCTCTCTCTTCTCTGCATAACAATTCCCAACACATTAAAGTTAGCAAAGCATTTCATTCCCCCCAAATAGCTCTTTGAAGTTGGTAGTAAGGCAGTTATCTTGATTTTATTGTTTATAATTGAGGAAATTGAGATGCAAAAGATTAAGAGACATCTTGGACAAGAAGGGATTCACTAACTCTAAAGATTCTGGTGGCCAATAGGTTTCACCATCTGTACCGTTTCTAGGTTCTCCAGGCCCCCAGTACTGATTTTAATCAGTTAATAATTAATTATTTATGAACCCATTATGTTCTAGGCACTGTGTTAACTTCTGGGAATACAAAAAGACAAAAGACATGGAACTCTCCCGTCTAATGGGGGAGACAATAAGTAAGTGAATATAAACTAACAAGGTACATGCAAGATAAGTAGAGAATAAGCAAAAGAAGCAAGGCACTAGCGATTAGGAGGGCATAGGAAAGATGGGATTTGAGGTTGGACTTGGTGGAATCCAGGGAAGGAAGTCAGGAGGTGGAGATAAAGAGCTAGAGCATTCGATGATGGGAAACAGCCAGAGAAAATGCCTAGAACCAGTCCATGGGTGTCCAGTTCATGCAAGAACAAGCAGGATTGTATGACTTCATCAAAGGTGTAAAAAGACTGGAAAGGTAGATAGGGGTTAGGTTAGGAAGGTCATTGAATGCTACATAGAGTGTCTTGTATTTAATCTTGGAAGTGGTACGGAGCCACTGGAGTTTATTGAGTAGGGGTTGAAGTGGGTGGACCTATGCTTTAGAACAAAATATACTGTTGGCTGAATCACTTTGATCCACTGCTATCAACTAAGGACTTAATGGACCTTGTCATCTCTCCTGACACTGAAGCCTTAGGATTGCTGGGCCTTTCCATCTACTTTGTATCTTAATTTAATCTAAAAGTATGAGCTCCAGGAGAATAGGGACTGTCCCACCTTTTATATTTCTATTTCCAATGTTTGATGCAGAGGTAGGTGCATAGTAGGTGCTAACTAAAAATGTTTTTGGTTCATTCATTCATTCATTCAGACAATGGGCCAGGTACTTAATTGCTCTAAACCTCACTTTTGTTTTGTTTTGTTTTTTATTTGTGAAATAAAGGTGATAATAGGATTTATCTTCTAGGATTGTGGGGAGGATAAGATGAAAACATAATTGTAAAATGCTTTGCAAACCTTAAAATGCCAGGTAAAGGCTATTTTCTTCTCCTCTTCCTTTTCCTCCTATACTTCATCTTCCTCTTCCTCCTCCTTTCCCTTCTCTTCTTCTATCATCTCCTCTTCCTCCTTCTCTTTCTCTTACTCTCCTCTTCTTCCCTTTGTTTTTCTTCCCATTCTCTTTTCCTCTTACTCTTCTTCCCTTTTCCCTCCTCTCCCTCCATTTCCTTCTTTTCCTCTTCCTTCCCCTTCCTTTTACTTTCCCTCCTCTTCTTCCTCCTTTCTATCCTTCTTTCTGTTTTTCTCTTCCACTTCCTTCTTCTTTTCCTCCCTGTCTTCCTCTTCCATTCATCTAGTCTCAAGTAATCTACTGCTCCTTCTGTTTTATAGAAGGGCAAATTTAGACAAAGTTTTAAAGAAGAATGATCAAAGTTCATTCTGCTTTTCTGATTAAGACATAGCATGCTCCATTCAATCCAAAGTCAAAGTCATCAAAGATACCTGGGATTGCAATTATAGAACAAGAAATTCTGATTGTTTCATAGTGCTTTTTTGAAACAAGAAACATTTACATTTAGACTTTATTTTTCTTTAAAAAAATAAACAAAACTTTGCCTCATTTGCTCTATATAGTCTATAAAAAGAGCAGGGGGGAAAAGAGGTGGGTGAATTGCAAAGTTCTTTTCTGGTTTCTACCTTACTATTGAGCATCAAGTATTGCATGCTGGTGAGCACCTACCTTTAAATTAGATATGGTTTTGAATTTTTCCTTTGTCACTTATTTATGTGACCTTGGGCACATAATAAGTGGAAAGCCAGCTAGATTTGGAGTCAGAGATCTAGGCATAAATTCTAGTCTCTGCTACATATTCTTGCGCATTTAACTCCTCTGTGCCTCAATTTCTTTATCTGTCAAATGAGGGATTGAATTAGATGGTTTTTAAAGTCTCTTCCATTTTCTTAATCTAAAACTTAATGTTGCCCTCTGGAGCCCCACACAAAAAGTGCCTGCAGAATTTTCACTCAAAGGACCTGTAATGTGGAGAGTTGATTGCTTTCCACTGACATAGATTTTAGTCTTTCTATCTTTTCCAAGATACTATGGCTGAAAAAATTACCAATCTGGAGACAAGCTTTTCCTACTTATCTGTATTCTCCTCCTTCCTACTTTATATTGTACAAGAAGGAACTGAGGATCAGGGAGGGATAAATAGCTTGTCCAGTGTTGCACAGGTGATGGGCAGCAGAGCTGGGATTCAGCCCATACTCTCCTGATTTGCAATTCACTGCTCTTTGCACAATGCCCTGCTTTCACCCTTTAAAGTTAAGGAAGATTCTCAGTAGAGTTAGGTTGGGTCTTCAGGAAGAAGGCAGGCACTTTGAGAGAAGGGATTGCTTTTAATTTTGTCTGCTTCCTTAGCTTAAACTAGTACTTGTTAACAGACTGTTCACAAGCATTTATTAAGCACTTTATCATGTACCAGGCATTTTTCCTAAGAAGCATACATTCTAGGAGAATCAATTTGCAAACTATTACACAGGTATAAAAAATGGCTTAAATGGAAATATTCTTAGAAGGGAAGGCACTGAAGGTTTTGAGAAAGGAACAGAAAATGCCTTCGGGCTGAAGGTAAACTTAGCTTTTAGTTGAATCTTGAAGGGGGTTAATTTCAGAGATAAGGAGGGAGAAGATTGGAGGCATAAGGAAGATCCAATGATAAGACATGGAGTTAGGGGTTGGAGTACTGTGTTGGAAGTCTTGCTGAATCAGTAGAACCAATGGAGGGAAGTAATATTTCAAAAGATTGGGAAGGTAGGAAGAATTATTAGAACCAAATAGAGTAATTTATCGATCATCCCAGAAGAAATAGGGAGGCAGCTTAGTGGAGAATGGGCTGGAAGTGAGGGAAATTTCCTAACTATAGTTTACGATAAAAGGATAAGGCCATGTACTAGGAAGATTGGTGAGAGTAAGATTGAGTTGAAGAAGACACCAAATTTGTGAATCAGGTTGACTGAAGGATGTAGAAATAGAGAAGGATATAATAAAGAAGTTAAGTGGAGAAGAGGGACTTGGGGCGGGGGCAAAGATAATGAGTAGTACTTAAGTGAATGCTTGTAGAATGTTGGATAAATGAATGAACTTGTTTAGGTTAGCCCTTGGTCTAAAGACACAAAGTTGGATCATCATCAGGGCTACACTCTAAGCCATCTTGATAGGACCTTGTGCCCACCTGACTTAACATTCAGGAACTCAGAGTCATCTCTGGGCCATGATGAGTGATCAGAGTAAGATTGTATTTGAGGCTTCTAGTTTTCCAGTGTAATATCCAAGCACAAGATTTTATATATTATCCTGCAGATAATAGGGAATTGCTGGAGATTATTGATTAGGGGAATAAAAAAAATCAGCTGATATCAGACTCATGTATCCATAATAAAGGGTAAAATGTTATGCCTCCGTGTGAGAAAACTTTTCTATCATTCCCTTTTTAAAATTTTTATTTATTTTTAAATAGTATTTTATTATTTTTCTCCAGTTACACATAAAGAAAATTCTTAGCATTTATTTTTACAAGATTTTGAGTTATACATTTTTCTCCTTCCTCTCTTCCAGAGTGGTAGGGATGGTAAGTAGGTATATATGCGCTATCATATAAAATATATTTCCATATTAATCACTCCATCATTCACCAGGAAAAACTTTTATCTTTTCCCAGCATCTAACCTGTATTTAGTAGGTATTTAATAGGTGTTTGTTCAACTGAATTAAATTCAACTGTGAAATGCTAAAATAATATATAAAATTTCACTTTGGTGAAATTGAAATTTGATTTGGTTCTGGTCCCCAAGAATTAATAAGCAGAAGTATATTCAGAGTTGGTAACCAAGATGGTGATAAGTCCCAAATTCGTGTCATTTAAGAATCTGTTCAGGAGATTGAAGACTGGGATGGAGAGACATGAGAATTTTGTTGTTGTTGAGTCATTTTCAATTCACTGTGACCCCATTTAGAGATTTTTTGGCAGATACTGAAGTTCTTTGCCATTTCCTTCTCCAGAACATTTTACAGATCAGATAACTGAGGCAAACAGTTGTCTAGGATCACACAACTAGTAAGCACTTTACCTTCAGATAATTAAAGGTTTAGATTTGCATTGGTCATTACTTTGGTCAGACTTGCATTTTGTCTGGGAGGAAGACTCTAGGAGCATTTGGTTGTAAAGTGGCAAATTTTGACTCTGTAAGAGGAATGATAGTTCCAATCATTAGAATTATTCAGATGGAATGAGTTATTTTGGGAGATGGTGAGATTGGCTGTAGCCCATGGCTGGAAGGCTTTTAACCTCTTCATCTGCCTTCTGGCTTCCCCATTTGCCTTCAAGTCTCAGCTAAAACCTTACATTTTGCAAGAAGCCTTTTGCACTTCTCAGTATTGGTGCCTTTCCTCTGTTAATTATCTCCTATTTGTTGTGTTTGCACATTGTTATTAGAATGTTGTCTGCCCATTAAAGATCCAGAGGTATTTAAATAAAAGCTGAATAACCATTCGACAGATATATTATACAGGGAAATCTTATTCAGGTTTGGGTGGATTTAGTTGGCCATTGGGGTTTTTTCAATGGCTATTCCATGTTTCTATGAGTTTAAGTGACCACTTTGAGCTCATCACAAGCACCTAATGCTCTTACCTTGGTATTCATTTCTGTTTTAGTCCTTCTCATTCTTAATTTCACTTTGTCTCAGCATTCATGGAGTGGGATAGCACAGCAGCACAACAGGGGTGGGTTACATTATTAGTCACTTACCTTTTTACAAAAAAGTGAAAATGTGAAGTTGAACACTCAGAACACACAGTAACTTCCTAAATCCAGGTTTACAGAGCCCACACCAAGGAACAAGATAAAGCTAAAAAGGAATCATTGACAGAAGTCCTGTTTTCCTGTGGTTAGGGAAAGGGGAACCACATCGGGACAGGTTAGGTTTCAGAATTTCTCTTCACCTTTTGGTAAAGAAGGCAGGATGGGCTCAGAGCTGCAGAAAAATTTTGCTAACTTGTCCCTCCTCTCCACCCAGCTCAGACTCCCTTCATGGACTGGGTCCCTCTGTCCTTTACATTGTTCTCACTTTTGCAATATTTCTCATATTTTCTCCCCTTTCCATTTTGACACTACTACCTCCTTTTTCTAGGATTTCATCACCTTGCACCTTGCAGTAACCTGTTGGTTGGTCTCTCTGAATCAAGTGTTTCCTCACTCCAAATTATCTGATGCCAAAATGATGTTTGGTCTGATATTGCCATACTTGTTCTCCCTATCTCTTCTCACTCTCTCCTTAAACATCAGTGGCTCCTTCCAGAATCTCATCTAAAATCTTCTGTTTGGCTTTTAAAAATCTTTATAAACTGTCTTCCCAGTCTTCTTATACCCCAATCCTCACTACACGGTGGATTCCTTGCTGTTCCTTAAACACAACACACCACCTCCCAACACTGGGTATTCCATTAGCTGTATTCCATACTTAGAATGCTTTACCTTTTCATCTCTGCCTCCTGGCTTCCCTATCTGCCTTCAAGTCTCCGTAAAAATCTTTTGCAAGAAGACTTTTCTAGTCCTCCTTAATCTTAGTACTTTCCTCTGTAGATTATCTCCAATTCATTGTGTCTACACTCTTGTTTGAATATAATAATTTGCATATTGTCTATCCCGTTGGACTGTGATTCCTGTCTTTCACATTGTTCCTACTTTGCAATATTTCTCATATTTTCTTCCCCCTCTCTTCTGACACTGCCATCCCTTTGTCTTTCTTTGCATCCTCAGCCCTTAGTACAGTGCCAGGAATATAATTTTGAGTATAGGTGTATTTTTCTTGCTCATTTTTTTCCTGAATGACTGCTATATTTGGGACCTTAGGAACATAGGATTGAGATTTGGAAAGGACTTTAAAGATAATCACATTCAACTCCTTTTTATATGAGAAAACCAAGGCAAATTTAGGCAAATGACCAGTCTTAGGTTATACAAGTAGAAAGAAATTAGTATTTAACTCCAAATCTCTTGATTTCAAATCTCTTGCATTCCTTGACTGAGGTAAAGATAGTGCAAGATTTGTTATCAGTCATTCACTCATGTCTTGGACTTGTCCATAGGGTTGTCTTGGTAAAAATACTGAAAACATTTAGAGGCAGCTAGGTGGTGAAGTAGATAAAGAACCAGCCCTGAAGTCAGAAGGTCTTGGACTCAGATACTTAGTACTTCCAGGCTGTGTGACTCTGGGCAAGTCACCTAATCCTAATTGTCTCAGCAAAAAAATAAAATAAAATAAAATAAAAAGAAAGAAAGAAACATGGAATATCAGAGTCATAAGGAACCTTAATGGCAATCTAGCCTAACTCATTTCTTAAAAATGTCACTACTAGAACACACCTGACAAGTGGTTCTACTGGTTACAACCAAAGAGTTCTGCAGCCATCCAAATCATCAGTCTTCACAGGTATTAAGGACAGGAAATTAAGCTACTTTTTTGTATTTTTTTTGGAAAATGACTCCTATTTGTTTTGTACTGACCATTTATCCGAATACCCGATAGTAAATAATGTGCATATTTACCCTGACTTGTAAGGATTACAGCATATTAGAATGGTACCAGTACTGAATCTTGAAGCCTGGAGAAGTTGGATTTAAATCTATTTTTCTCTCTAGTTCTCAGTTTCTTCCTGGGTAAATGATGGGAACCAGATGATCTGTACATTTTCTTACAATTCTGAATGGATGCTCTTCTTATGTTCTTTTCCCCACTCCAAGGGGCTCTGAGGGTCTTCCTGGTCTTTCTTTATCATCTCTGGCCCCAGATCTAATATCCACTTCCACATTTTAATTCTCCACAATGCAAAAATACATTGCATCCCTGTGACCCATGCAGATGTGTAAACCACACATGCATGTTCTTTGGGCAGCCTCATTCACCCCCCCACCCTGTTTTCCAACCCCATTGCTTTGCAGATGGGCTTCAACCAAAATACCTCCACCACACCCTTTCAAAACCAGTTTCTGTTCATTTAATCAGGATCTGTTCTATGTAAAGCCGCTGACAGATGGTAACCTAGGGAGAGGTAAAAACACAAAGCCGTTGAGGTTCCACTGGAATATATTTTGTACATAACTAAAGTTGAAGTTTATCACAGAATTTCAGAGTTGCAAGAGAAAATAAGTTATCATAGCAATGCTATAACATTAAATCTCCCATCTCCATGCTTTTGTCCAGACTGACCTGTCCTTTCCTCCACCCTCCTCAATCTCACATAAAACATACATGACATGCTTTTCCTTCTCAATCTCCACATCTTGAAGTCCCTGACTCCCTTCAAGTTTGCTTTTATTACAAAAGGTATTATTTGAGAAAAAATTTTGGTTTGGGAGGCTTTCCTCTTGAAAGTTCTTTGCATTTCTTCCCCATATATTTTGTTTTTATTTCTCTTGCCCCCTCATAGTAGACTCTAAGCTTCTTGAGGGCAGGGTGTATTTTGAATCTCCAGGATCTAGCACCAGGCTTAGCACATAGGTACTTAGTAAGCGCTGGAGGAATGGAAATGAACTTATCTCTGTGAGGAAATCCCTACCACAACATTCCTGATCATTGGCTATTCAGTAAAAGCCCTCCTAGCAGTTACTATACCAGTCTGTCCTAGGCCCAACAGAGTACCTTTGACCACTGATCTTTGCAGTGTCAACTCTACCAAGCTCACCTCCTCTGAGGTCTTCAAAGGTCTCTGGCCAAGATTTCTTGAATCGATAGCTTAATAACTGGTAGCATGCTCAAGAACAGCCACGTGTAATCTTAAAAGCCTTTATTATACCTACTCACATAATTCCCTGACTTGTTAACTCCTTAGTGAACACCTGGTCTGAAGATCCATGTGTTCACTACCAAACTCCTTACCTCTCTCGGCTATCCATAAGCTTGGCTTGGCTTCTGGAGGCATCTCATTATAATATTCAAAATTTAGAATATTAATTTGTATGGACCCTCAGATATGACTAGAACAACCCCCTCATTTTACAAGTGGGACAATTGAGACCCAGAGAGAAGCATTTTGTCAGTCACTCATTTTTGAAGGCTAAACTTTTTATCTTTGGAACCATCATGTAAATTTCCTGGTATTTTAAGTTGAATGATGTGGTATTAGTTTGAATAAATATTTTGGTGGAATATTGGATTCTAGGAAACAAAATTCCAATGGGACATTTTTCATTGCAAGTTTGGTGCCTTTGGGCAAATTACTTTATTCTGTGGAGCTCACATAGAAAATGAGAGAGTTTAGATCACTCCCTCAATCAATGCTAGCTATATGCCAGACACTCTTCTAGGCACAAAGATAATAATGAAACAACCCTTTCCCACAAAGAGCTTATGTTTTATTGAGAATGAAGGGGGAACCAATGGTTATACATATAAGCATATTCAAAGAGATACAAAGTAAATTCAATATAAGTTTGAGGATGAATCACTAATAGCTATTAATGTCTTATAGCATAGGAGCTATGTCTGAGCTGAGCTTAGAAAGAAGCTAAAAATTCCAGGCATGGGAATAACCTTATGCAAAGGCACAGAAATGGAAGATGAAATATCATGTGTGAAGAACAGAAAGAAGACCAATGTGGCTAAACTGAAGAGTGAGTAAATGAAAGAAGTTCAGAGCAGCTTTCACCTTCTATCCAAATTATTGGAGGGAAAGGGGTGGGAAAAATGGGAGATAAAATGCAGGACAGGGGAAAGAGAGAGGGCAGAGGAAAGAGAGAAGGCAAGACAATCCTTTCTCTTTTTTTGACCTTTCTCAAATAATATAAGCCAAGTATGATAGCAAAATGAGTAACTGAATGGAAACCAATGGAACAGGCTAACTCATGGTGACTTACTTGAGGGAGGCAAGAGGGGCAGGACAAAGCATCCTCAAAGAGTCCTTCTGACTCTTGGTCACCTAAGGAGATTAAGTGAGAGAATATTTGTAAATATTGTCACACATTATGCACAGTTCCTGACACACAGGTGGTGTTTAACAAATGTTTGTTCCCTTCTCATTGTGCATTTGGGTAAAGAATATCGGTTCTTTGCCTCTTTTGGGGTGTTTGGTATTTTGGAGTTGAATAATTAAAGGTGCTTGTGGGTAGGATGAGGAAGGGAAAGCAGTCTTTCTAGTTGCTCTTCTCCCTACCCTTCGCTTTATGTACAACCACCAATCACCCATAAACTCTTAAGTCTTAGAGCTGAGAGTTGAGGAGTTATTATTATTATTTTTGATGTTGAGAGGAAATGTTTTTTCCAGTTTCTGTCTGACATTTTGGGTCTCAGGCTTCCAAAGAAGGAGTGTAGAAATAAAGGGGTGATCTTTTTTTTTTTTTTTTTTTTGGTGAGAGTCCATTCAGTAGTTTTTGTGCTGGGAAATCCTATGTTATAGATAAAATCTATGGGTTGATGTGGACAGGAGGAACATTGAGGATTATTCACTTAATTTTAAGTTTCACTGTATGACTTCTTCATTAGTCATGGTGCATTATAAAAAGAAAAAGTTGACTCTAGAGTTAGAAGACATGGATTTTAATCCTGGTTCTGATATTTACTACTGACTTTAGCCAAATCACTTAATCTCTTCCAACCTCAGTCTTCTTGTCTGTGAAAAGAAAGAGTTGGTATGATATGTCTATCATAACCAGATTTAGCCTTGGAGTCAAAGAACCTGGGTTCAAAACCCATCTCTGCTGGTCACCTATATGATGTTGGACCAGGATCTCCCTTTGACTTTAGTTTCTTCATTTGTAGGAATATAAGTTTCCTTTTAACTCTAGGCTTAGGATCATTTGTTTTTATGATCTCATGACCACTGAATTAGGAAACAAAAGATCTAAATTTGAATTCAATTTCCTTCTCCATCACATGAGAGGCTTGAGCTACATGATCACTAAGATCTCTTTGATCTATAACATTCCATGAGTTCTCTGAATCTATGAGATTCAAGAAAGAGGAAGAAGAAAAAAAATGTCCCTTTTAGCTAGGAAGCAGAAAATTGCATCCATTTAGTAATTCTATGTCCTAGTAGGTCAAAGTCCCCCAGAACACTGCAAAGAATATAATGGATTTGTAATCTTTGGGTTCAAATGGCACTTTTGCCACACTACTTGTGTGAGCTGGGACAAGATTCTTCTCTTTTGCCTCATTTTCCTTATCTGCAAAATGGAGATATTTAAAAACTTACACTATCTAACTCACTGAGTTATTATAATAGAATCAAATTAGACAAGGCTGTAGGTATGTAAATAGCTGTCAAAGCTTAGTTCCCTTATCTGCAAAATGTGGGGGGCCTCCGAGACTTCTTCCAGTTTTCAAACTGTGAGCATACAGTTTTATAAGAGAGTATTTAACCTGAGGGACAGAACTGTCAAATATTTTGATAATTGGATTTCACCATCACTGGTTTTCTTTGTAATACTGTACATTTTATTTTATGCAATTAAAAGCACTGCTAGGTTCTGATTAATTTGATTAATTAAACCTCTAAGTAACCATATGTGTATTCAGATTTGAAGTGTTTGAAATTATAAATATATAAAACATGGTTATTAATTCCAGTTTAATAGAAATAGAGCAAATTTGAATAGTGAGACCATTTTAGGGAGTATTTACTTTATTTGCACTTATCAGGACCTGGTTGTACTCTTCAAACAACTGGACTTCATAGACAGTCAAAGAAGTCTATGACCCTTACAAAAAGATTGAGAGAATTCTTCAACTGAATAATTTTTAAGGTGATTTCTTGCTTTTAAAAAATGGTCCTGTGATATAATTATCATAATTATTATTGTTAACTGTTGAAACTCTAGAATTAAGGCCATTCATTCTAATTGGTTTTGACCTAGATTATCATTAGCTCATAGAAATACCAAATAGTAACTGATTTCTGCTTCTTAGCTGGAAGAACATGTTTTCTTCTTCTTAAAAAAAAAAACCCCAAGGAAATACGGTCATTCTGCTGACTTGGCATTAAAAAAAAACTTTAAAAGTCCAGAGATGGTGCTGAGCTAGCAAATTATCAGAGGTTTAATTGCTTAATAAACATAAGTTTTTTTCCCCTTTTTGAAAAAAAATTCACACAAATACTCAGGCCTTAAGAAATCAAGTTTACCATGAAAACTGCCGCTATTTCTTAGAGAAAAGATTATTCTTTGGAGGAGTATTGTTAACAAAGTGTCATTCTCCTCCTGTTTAGCAAGTACTATAGCTCCCACAGCTGGTCCCAGGGGCCTTCCCCTTTCCATTTAATGTTTCTGAGATCACTTATTTACATGTCTCTGAGTTACTCAAGGACAAGGCACCTGTTTTTAACTAATATGAGTAAGCACATTCACTCAGGGTTAGAGCTAGCATGAGACTAGATGACATTTAAGGGTCCTTCTGGCATTAATTCAGTGGTTCTTAACCTTATTATTCTCATGGCTTCTTTGGGGATCTGGTGAAGCTTACGAACTCTTTCTCAGTATCATATTTTAAAAGGAATACAATAAAATTTGAAAGATTATTATTTGAAGGAAACCAATTAGACTGAAATATTATTCTCACACTATTAAAAAGTCAAATTCATTAACTGTATTTGGGAGCCCTTCAAGCTAAGTCTATGAATTTGTGATGCTCCTATATTGGGGCAGGGACCACTGAAATTAGGTGCCAATCTACTGTAACAGAAAAAATTTTGGGTGCTCATACCTGGGAAAGGTCATAATAACAATGGGAAGGGAAGGGGAGGGAGGTAGGGAAGAAGATAGGAAGGGAAGGGAAAGGGAAAGAAGGGGAAGGAAAGAGAGGGGAGGGGAAGAGAAAGGAGAAGAAGGGAAGTGAAAGGAAGGGAGGGAAAGGAAAAAAAGGAGTGAAGGGAAGGGAACAGAAGGGAAAAGGAGGGAGGGAAGAGGAAGGGAGATGAGGAAAGCAGAGGAAAGAGAAGGGGAGGGTAAGAGAAGGGAAGGGAAATGAAAGAGAGAGGAGGGGAGGAGAAGGGAAGGGGAGGGGAAGGGAGAGAAAAAGGAGTAAAGGAAAGAGAAGAGGAGGAAAGGGAATGGGAAGAGAAGAGGAAGGGAGGGGAGGGAAGAGGAGGGGGGAGAAGGAGAGAAGAAGGGAGGGGAAGGAAGGGAAAAGGAGAGGGGAGGAGAGGAGAAGGAAGAATAATCCTTCCTTATAATCCTGGAGGCAAGGAATACAAGTTTTATTACCCTCTTTTTACACATAAGGAAAATAGAGCCCAAGAAAGGTAAGTTCCTTTCCCTAAAATTGTATAATTAGTGAGTATCACAGCTAGGCCTGAGTCTTTTGGACCTGAACTCCAGTGTTTTTTTTTTTACCACCACTCATTAGCACTTAGATTCCATTGACAACTTATTGGAACTGGATCCAAGAAATCACTTAGTCCAGTAATTTTCCAACAGACCTTTTTTTTTTCATTTTAGGCCTATACTGTACCTTTTGGGATCTTTGATCAAGAACTTGAAGCAATCTTGGAGGCTGTCTTTATTTTACAGATGAAGAAAAACTGAGCACTAAAGGGATAGGCTAAATTACCCAAGGTCCAAGACCCTCACCCTATAACTGTATTACAAATCCATTCATTCTATTCCACTAGAATTTCCTTTTGCTATGATGGGGAAGTTCTTTGCTCCCACAAAAAGAGCTTCTGTGACTATTTTGGTAAATATTGAAACTCTGTTACTGTTTTGGACTTCTAAACAGTATGGACAATTTAGTCACTTCTTCCAAATTTCCAAATTGATATCTAAAATAATCAGACTTTCATAACTCTACTAAAAGTACATTGGTGCACCTAATCTCCTGATGCTCAATCAACTTTTTTTGTGTGTGTCATTTTTGCCAAATTTATTATCTGAGGTGAAACTGCATAGTTATAATTTGTTTCCCTTACTGATAATAAGTTGGAACACATTTTCATTGGTCATTATAACTAATGATTATTCTTTTGAAAACTGATCTATCCTTTTACTAAGGCTGCAAAGATGGATTGGTGCCAAGATATGGACTACTTTGAAAGCGGAGTAAAAAGAGTTCTACTTTATAGATACTAATGAGCCACTGAGGAATTTTGAAGAGTAACATGAATGAATTGGAAAGAGACAAAGAGGAGAGGAGAGGAGAAAAAAGGAGAGGAGAGAAGTTGAGGAGAGGAGAGAAGAGGAGAGAGAGAGAGAGAGAGAGAGAGAGAGAGAGAGAGAGAGAGAGAGAGAGAGAGAGAGAGAGAGAGAGAAAAACACATAAAGACAGAGACAGAGAGATGTAGACAGAGAGAAAAGAAGACAAAAAAGAGGAGGAGGAGGAGGAGGAGGAGGAGGAGGAAGAAGAAGAAGAAGAAGAAGAAGAAGAAGAAGAAGAAGAAGAAGAAAGAAGAAGAAGAAGAAGAAGAAGAAGAAGAAGAAGAAGAAGAAGAAGAAGAAGAAGAAAGAAGAAGAAGGAGAAGAAGGAGAAGAAGGAGAAGAAGGAGAAGAAGGAGAAGAAGGAGAAGAAGGAGAAGAAGGAGAAGAAGGAGAAGAAGGAGAAGAAGGAGAAGGAGAAGGAGAAGGAGGAGATATTTAGATATGTAGATATTTAGCCTGGAGAAGATAAAGACTTGTTGGAATCAGGGTTGTGATCTTTACTTGTCATCAAGTAAATGAAGGACTTTTACATGGAAGCTGAATTACATTTGCTTTATTTGACCTCAAAGGGCAAAACAAAGATTTTGGCTTGATGGGATTCAGTTATTCAAGAGCAGTGTGGGCTGCCTGTGAGAGAGAGGAATGGTTTTCCTTCACTGGAGGTCTTTTCATAATAATGGGATGATCATTTGTCAAGTAATGTATAGAATTCTTGTTTGAGTATTACGTGATAACATTTTGAAATTTAGCGAGATTTGCTTCTTCTTGAGATACTTGTGATTTAGTGATTCAACAAACATTTATTAAGTACTTAGTATGTGCCAGCACTGTGCTAAGCCCTTAAGGGGCAAAAAAGGAATAAAAGAAAAAGCATGGTTCCTGTTTTCAGGAAACTCACTTTTTTATGGGAGAGACAACATACAAAATGTTTTGTTGAGAGATTGAAGGGTCCTGAAATACTATCTACTGGAAAACTTCATTATAGAGAGGAGGAAATAGAAATTGAGAGGCAAAGTGATTCCTCCAAGTGACACAATTAGTTCCAGAGCAGGGGTTCAAACTCAAGACTGCTGATCTTTTTGCTCTATCCCACTGTCTCTCTAATGATCTATGACCTCTATTTCTCTCAAGTTCAAGCTCCCTAGTATCCATGAGATTGGGTTAGTCAGCCTGCAAAAATAAAGGTCTAGGTTCTCTTGTGTGTCTCCAACTTAGAGTCTGGGTCCACATACTTAAAGAAAACGAGATTAGTTTGAAAGTAATATCTTCCAGTTTAGGAGAGGTTTGCATGTTCTTGGAGTGGATGGAAGTGGGGGTGGATTTGGGAGGTTTTAGATTAAAAAATTAATGTATTTTTCTCAAAGCCTTCCTTTTTTCCTTTCCCACCTCCATCTTAGCTCTCAAAGTAATATTTGAGGTTGTAAAATAAAAATCAGTGACATTTTAATCTGAAACTCAAGTACTTAATTCCAGAAACACTCACTCTTTGTTAGCTTTATACAACATTTTAGTGAGCACAAAGATTCCTGCCCCTTTCCCACTTTTCCATTTGCTTCTGCTTGCTCAGATGCCATTGACTTTTAATAATACTTGAACAATTGACCCTTTTCCTCTTTGCACATCATGAAGTAATAGTTCACTTAGTGAAGTTTCTCAATTGGACGTGTTTACTTTTCCTCTTCTCTAAGGTGGCCAAGAGTCCCACCAAATAGGATCCCACCAAAGTTTATGGCAGCTGACTTGTTATTACATTGATTTTCTCTCCACTTGCCTGAGGGAGGATCCTTCAAATTCAGATAAACTTCACAAAATTTCAAACTTTTCTTACCTCCTGCCCCCAACACTGCCTTTGCCTGGAAAATTTGCTAGGCTAAGGGTTGGCAACTTTTAAGAGATGACAGACATAGTCTTAAAGTACTTATTTCATCTGAAGTATTGGTATATATAGCTGTCTTTCTTTTATTCAATCAGTAATTCAGTAACCATTGTGGATCACAAAAGAATAGGATTTTGGAGTTGGAATGGGCCTTTGATGGGCCCAACTGCTCATTTTGCAGATAGCTTTTATGGAAAAGCAGGCTAAAGAATTGTGATGACTATGAATGGATGACCATCAATTGGAGAATGGTTGGGTAAATTATGGTATATGAATGCTATGGAATATTATTGATCTGTAAGAAATGACCAGCAGGATGAATACAGAGAGGACTGGAGAGACTTACATCAACTGATGCTGAGTGAAATGAGCAGAACCAGGAGATCGTTGTACATTTCAACAATGATACTGTATGAGGATGTATTCTGATGGAAGTGGATATCTTCAACAAAGAGAGGATTGGATTCTGTTCCAATTGATGGATGAAATCAGCTACACCCAGAAAAGGAACACTGGGAGATGAGTGTAAACTGTTTGCATTTTTGTTTTTCTTCCCAGATTATTTTTGTCTTCTGAATCCAATTCTTTCTGTGCAATAAGAAATTTGGTTCTGCACACATATATTGTATCTAGGATATACTATAACACATTTAACATGTATGGGACTGCCTGCCATCTAGGGGAGGGAGGGAAGAAGGGAAAATTCGGAATAGATGTGAGTGCAAGGGATAATGTTGTAAAAGACTACCTATGCATATGTACTGCCAAAAAAAGTTATAATTATAAAATTAATAAAAAAAAGAATTGTGATGTCTTTCAAAAATCTCTCAGATAATAAGAGGGATGATTAAGTAAAAAAATTATTGGAAGTGGAGTCAAGATAGCAAAGTAGCAGGAAGAAATTAAGTTGAGTTTCTTCAAAATAATTTCTCTGAAGTAGAAAATACACTAGACCAAGACCTGATTGGAAAAACAAACCAAAAAAAAGTCACAGTGAGTCATTTTTCCAGCCCAGGTCAATACAGGGGGACAGATAGATCTGCTAATGCTGGGGACAGGGCTTAGCTAGGCATTCAGTGTATACACCATTCAGGCATAGGGACTTAAAGAGGCCAAAGATGTGCACCAAAAAAAGAAGAGGTCCCAGACTTATAAAGAAAGATCCTGACCTTGTCTAGAACGTGGAATTAGTGTCAGTTGGTAGCTCTGTTATTTATTACCTAGTTCTGGGTCACAGATCTATGGAGGATCAAAGAGAGAACCTATTGAGAAGTTGAATTCATGGTTAAGGAGAACTTAAGGGCCCTAGACGCTGTACTATGCTAGGAACAAGTTCAAAAGTAAATACTAGTTGTGTGTCTTTAATCCCAGAAGCAGAATAGAGACTTAATTCTATCCTCCAACTCAGTGTAAATCCTATATCAGAGAGAGACACAAAGCAAAAATACCAGACCAAAGAGTAATCGGCAGATTATTTGTTTTGACTTTGAGAAATTTCCAATTGGTTAATTGTAAATAAATCCAGTTATGTTATACTGATACTTCTAAACATGGGCAAACCAAAAGTAATGTTTCTCAGAATCAAGTGATGGTCAGGAGGGAAATTATTATACATTGCTGTATATCATACTAAAGACTCCAAGTGACAACCCAAAATATTAAAAAGAAGTCAAAACACTAAAAAATTGAGAAAAATAGTATTTCTTATCACAAAAGTAAATTATCTGAAAAACAGGTCAAAGAGAAAAAATAAGAATAATTTGAAAGTCATGATTAAAAAGACAGACATTTTTCTTTTTAAAAATATTTTATTTATTTCATTAACTATTTCCCAATTATAGGTAAATTTATTTCATTGATTATTTCCCAATTACATGTAAAAATCTTTTCAATAGTCATTTTTTAAAAATCACTAGTTCCAGATTCTATCTTTCCCTTCTTTTTTCTCTCTTTGAAAAAGCAAACAATTTGATATTGATGATGTACATAAAATCATGCAAAACATTTGTGTATATTATGCATACTGCAAAAGAAAACAAATAAAAAATAAAGAAAAATAAAGAAATGCATACTTTAATCTTTGCTTTTTTAATAATAGCTTTTATTTTCAAAATATAAACAAAGATAGTTTTCAACATTTGCCCTTGAAAAACCTTGTGATCCAACTTTTTCTCCCTCCTTTCCCTAGGCAGCAAGTTATAATTTATAAAATTTTAAAAAAGTAAACATGAGTGAGAAATCATAAGCATTAAACAAGGATAAATTGTTTCCCTTCTAATATGGAAAGAGAATAAATATATCTTCTTATAACTATCATGAGCAGATGATCATTATTAGGAGTATACTAAAAACATAAGGCCTGAGAATAATATTTTTATACTTAATGATTAATAAAAATGAATGGCAGGGGTGGGGGGGAGAGAAAAGGTAGAGGAAGGATAGGAAAAATATTTTATATAATTGTGATGCATAAATAGGAGGAGATTGATAGACTAAGAGGAGGAAGGGAACACTTGATATTCATTCTCATTTGCATTGGTCAAAAGAAGAAAGGATATATATATACACACACAGTTGGGTCCAGATATACATTTTGCTCAATAAGGAAACAGGAGGGAAAGGAGGAAAGGCAAAGGAGGAAATAAAAGGAGAGATTAAATGAGGGATTAGTCATAAAACAAACTCTCAGGAAGAGATTATGAACAGAGATGTAAGAAAATTAAGTAAGATTAAGAAGTTATTGAGCTTTGGGTAACAGAAAGAGAAAAGGGGTAGATGTAATTACACCAAACTAAAGTACTGGTTATAAACTCATGCCTTCTCTCTCATTATCCTTTTGTTCTTAAAAAGAGGAGATAGGAAACAAAGAGAAGGAATGTACAAGATAAGTAGTTGGAGGGCAACACAAATTAACAATAATAATTATGAATGTGAATGGGATGAATTTATTCATGAAATGAAAGAATACAGCAAAATTAATTAGAAAATAGATTCCAATAACATGTCTTTATAATAAACACAATTCAAGTAGAAAGCTGCACATATATTTAATCTAAGAGGTAAGAATACCATCTATTACATTTCAGGTGAAGTTTTTAAAAAAGACCTGCATAATAATTGTATTTTTAGACAAAGCAACAACAGAAATAAACCTAGTTAAAAGAAACAAACAAGCAAATTATATTTTGTTGAAAATATCATGGAAAATGAATTAATATCAGTACAAAACAATATGTACCAAATGTAAATATGTAAAGGAAAAGTTAAATTCATTACAAAAAGAAATGTGCAATAAAATTATAATAGAGAACCTAAATTTGCCCTTCTTATATCCAGTTAAATCTAACAAAAAAGAAGCAAAGAATCTGAAGAGAATTTTAGGAAAAATAGATATGATAAACAACTGGGAATTATTGAATGGGAATAAATAAATAAATAAACATATTACTCCACTGTTACAGCACTTTTACATAATTTGACCATATATTAGGATCTAAAAAAAATCTCACAAGAGAATTCAGAAAAGCAGAAATATTAAATACATATTTTATAGACATAATGTAATAAAGTTATATTAAACAAAGATCTGTTGAAGAAGTTATTAAAATAATTGGAGACCAAATAACAATTTTAAAGAATGGGTGGGTAAAAGAACAAATCACAGAGATATCCAATAATCTCAGAAAGAATAATTATAATAATGAGATAGTTTACCCAAACTGGTTGCTTGTAAATCAATCATTAGAGGAAAATTTATATCTCTTAAAACTATTATCAATAAATAGAAAGAAAAAAAATGAATGGGGCAAATGAATAAAAATGAAAATTGGAACAAAGAAATTAATGCTCCTCTCCTCTGTCCTCTGACTAGTTAAACACTGAATTAGAAATTCTGAAAATTGAAGAAGAAATGAACAAAATTGAAAGTAGAAAAGCCCATTGAATTAATACATAAAATGAGGAGTTTCCCTCCTTCTTCAATCTAGTGGGGGTGGAGAGGTAGATAAACCACTAGCTAATATGATTTTTAAAAAAGGACTATGAAAATTAAATTGCCAGTATCAAAAATGGAAAAGTTAAATTCACAATCAGTTTAGAAGCAATAACAGATATTATTAAAAACATTTTTGCCCACTTATATGTTAACAAAACTGACAATCTAAATGAAATAAATGAATAATTTAAAAAATACAAAATGCCCAAGTTAACTGAACAAGAAACAGAGGGCTTACACTTAATCTTAGAAAAAGAAAATGAACAAGCTAAAAAAAGAATTCCTAGAGGGGGAAAAACCTATTATTAGATGGATTTATAAGTGAATCATACCAAAAATTTAAAGAAAAATTAATTCCATTATTGCATAAGACATTTGAAAAATTCCTTCTATGATACAAGTATGCATAATTCCAAATCAGAAATAGTAAAAACAGAGAAAAAACTATAGACTAATATCCCTAATGAATATGAATGCAAAAAATAAATAAAATATTCGCAAAGAAATCACAAAGATTATATACTTTGATCAGGCTGGATTTATCCAACGGATGCAAGCTGCTTCAATATAAAGAAAATTATAACTATAACTTTATATGAGTAGATGAAGAAAACCCTTTCTCCAAAATATTGTATTCATTCCTGTTAAAAACTTTAGAAAGTGTAGGAACAAATAATTTCTTCTTAATATGATGTGTTGCATCGATTTAAAACCAAGAGCTATCATTAACTACAATAGGGATAAAATAGAAACATTAAAATATCAGAGGTAAAACAAGATGTTCTTTGCCACCATTTCTATTTAATACAGTGTTAGAAGTTCTAGCATTAGCAATAAACAAGAAAAATAAATTGAAAGAATAAGCAAAGGCAAAAAGGAAACAACTGCCACTTTTTTTTGTTGTTGCAAATTAACATGGTGGTTTACTTAGAGAACTTAAAAAGTCAACTAAAAATCTAATTGAAACAAAAGCTTCAAAAAAGTTTCAGGTCATAAAATAAACCTACCCACAGCACAACATTGTGTACATTCTAACTGAAAGAGATAGAAAGAGAAATTCCATTTAAAATAAACACAAAAATATAAAATACTTGGAAATCTATGAACAAAATCAATAGAGAAACTATATGAATTTAAGTATAAAACTCTCTTTACATTTATTCCAAAAACATGGAAAAATTCTTGACCTTATTTAAACTAAACTAAAAAAAACCTCACAAAAATCCAAAGATATCAAGAATGTCAATAATTACTTATATATTTGTTTGACCATCTGTAATATAATATTTAGCATTTATGTATCAATTTAAGTTTACTTATATTAACTCATTTGATCCTCATTAATCCTGCATTTATAGTTGAGGAAGCTGAGATATGGAGAGGTTAAGTGAATTGCCCAGAGTATGTAGCTGATGTCTGAAGTAGGATTCAAACTCAGGTCTTCTGGGTTTCAAATTCCATAGTCTATCCATTAAGCTATCCATTCATGTGTAAGTATCCAGCACATAAATAAATAAGGCTTCCTTGATAAGGGCATTATAGGGATTTTGCAAGTGTTATTCAACAATAGATCACATCCTTTCAATTTCACAATTAACTGAAAGATATAGAGAATATAAAATCTCATAGTGCTTATTGTTTGTTGATTATGAAACAGCATTTGATTTTTTTTAGTTTTTTGTTTTAAAAATATATGCATGATTTTCATCATTTACTCTTGCAAAATCTTGTTCCAATTTTTTCTCCCTCCCTTCCCCCACCCTTTCCCTTATACAGCAAGTGATCCAATATATGTGAAATATGTACAATTCTTCTATCCATATTCACACAATTATCATGCTGCACAAGAAAAATCAGATCAAAAAGGAAAAAAAATGAAAACAAGAAGCAAGCAAACAACAACAAAAAGGAGAAAATCCTATGCTGTGCTCCACATTCAGTCCTGACTATCTTCTTTCTGGATGCAGATGACTCTCTCTATGACAAGTCTATTGAAATTGACCTGAATCACCTCCTTGTTGAAAAGAACCTCATCCATCAGAATTGATCATTGTATAATCTTCTTGTTGTTGTATACAGTGTGCTCTTGGTCCTGCTCATTTCACTCAGCATCAGTTCACGTAGGTCTCTCCAGGCCTTTCTGAAGCCATCCTGCTGATCCTTTCTTAGAGAACAATAATATTATATAACAGTCATACACCATAACTTATTCATCCATTCTCCAACTGTTGAGCATACACTCAGTTTACAGTTCTTTGCCAGTATAAAAAGGGCCGCCACAAACATTTTTTGCACATGTAGGTCCTTTCCCCTTATTTGTGATCTCTCTGGGATATAGTTCCACATTGCTCTCCTGAATGATGGGCTCTGTTCACAGCTCCACCAAAAATATATTTCCAACATCCTCTCCAAAATTTATCTTTATCTTTTCCTATCATTTTAGCCAATCTGAGCGATGTGTAGTAGTACTCAGAGTTGTCTTAATTTGTATTTCTCTGATTAATAATGATTTGGAGCATTTTTTCACATGGGTCCAAACAACATTTGATTTGAGTTAACAAAATGCCGCCCTTAGACAGGCTATTTTCCAACAAGGTTTTTTCCATCCATCTACCAAAATCATTGAAGATTCCTTGGAATATATAACCACAAAAATCATCTTAAGCACTTAATAATGTTTTTTGTTTGTTCACCAACCCTTTAGTAATAAACATTTAGAGAGACATAAAACAGAGAGATGCTTTTTCAACCAAAAGTATTTTCCACTGAGATGGAAGAAATTAGGCATCGAATCCAGGTCAAAGAGGGATGCTCCTGTTTGTGAAAAATACTGTGTTAATTGCGTCATACCCTAGAACACTGAAGAGCTTCCTGGAAGAGATATGTTATTATAGGAAAGAATTCGGCTTGTAAATCTACATAGGAGACACCAAATGTCTAGTACTCAGATTTCATTGTGCTTGTTTATTGGTATATATATATCTGGGAGACAATAAATGATGAGTTGAGCTCACAGGAGAAAGTGAAAAAAGCCTCCAATGGATTGAATAGATTCCCTGAGTTAAACAGTGGAAAATGTGGATGTCACTCAGACTAATGAGTCAGATATAGAAGAATACTTTTATATTTCGTGACTTCTATACAAAAGTAGGTACAAGGAAAGGTGGGAAAATATATTGGAAAAAATGTCATATGATTAAGGTATGAGAGAGAGCAAAAGTAGATAGACTATTCAGAAAGTTCACAGCTGTGCATGAAGAATACTTTCATTGAGAAGAGAAGAGAGAAAAATTGGAGATCATGAGCATCAAATAACCTCATTAAAATGAAATTAATTCTATTTTAATAATCAAGGAACAACTAGTTAACAATGCAGCAGACATTTCTAAATCAGCTATCTCTATAAAGCCAGATCAATGACTTGTTAGTACAATTAAAATCAAAGCCCAGTAAGAGGATCCCTTCTCCCCAACAAAAGAAAAAAAAAACAAAAACAAAGTTTCCAGCAAAACCTATAAACCCTTTGCTTCCTAAATGCAATGAACTTGTCCCTTTTTTTTTGGCAGGAATCTCTTTCCTTCTTATGTTCATTGGTAAATTTATATCTGTTTTTAAAATCTCAGCTTTATAATGCTTGGCTGCATGTTTGACACCTCTGGTATAGAGGGTTAACTGTGTTGGGTCTTTAGTTTGCACAGGGATCTCATGCCCTTTCTCACTTGGAGTACTATGAAGCCAAATAAATTCATAACCTCATAGGGAAGCCTGTGTTTTGAATGGGGTGTCCTCCCATTGATGCCTTTTTTCCTTTAGTACAGGGCTTTGTGTGATTTCAGAAAGGAAGAGGGGGACCTCTCTGAGATCCAGTTACTGAAAGTCATCCCAAAGTTTGCTGGCAGCTAAGAGTGATACACTAGCAAAGGTCTCAAGAACAACGCATATTGTCCATCCTCATAATGGCTCAAGAGGGAACTGTATTCTGTATTCTGTAGCATGGAGGTAATTTGTTTACTGATTAAGTTATGTTTATAATTGAACTTATAGAAAATACACTTTATAGCAACACTTCAAGTTTGAATCCATTTTCTTCAGTAATTGAGGAGGAAGTGTGTCCTTGGTTTTAGAAGAAATACTTTCCCAAATATTCCCAATAAGTATCTCTTTGTAAAAGCTAATTCATCTTTGATGATTGATATTTTGGAATTGGAATGAGGATTGGAACTGATAGTATTAGAAAACTCCACAATAATACACTGGATAGAGCATTTTTTAAAATGCTTATTAGCCAAGTCACTTAACTCTATTTGCCTCAGTTTAACTGCAAAATGGAGATAGTAATAGCACTTATCTTTCAGAGTTTTCTTGGCAAAGATTTTTGATTTGCCATTTCCTTCTCCAACTCATTTTATAGATGAGGAAACTGAGGCAAATAGGGTGAAGTGTCTTGCTCAGGATTAGCCAGTTAGTAATTGTCTGAGGTTGAATTTGAATTCACAAAGATGAGTCTTCTTGATCCCAACTGTGGCACTCTATCACTACGCTCTTGGCACATAATAGGTGCTATATAAACAGTGTTCCCTTTTCTTATGTCTGCACCCCACCTCACTTTCAAATTGCCAGTGCAAATAGGAGTTGGGATAAGAGTCTTCAGAGTTTGTAACTGCTATTTGTAAAGACTCTCTCCCTGCCCTCAGGACTGGGCCTTCATTGGTTGGTCCCTTCGTTACAATAATTACCTTTATCGATCTTTCATTTGCCCTTGTAAACTGTAAGCTTCATTAAAGTAGAGACCCTGTCATTTCCTAGACTTTAAACTCTAGCTTCTGATAAACCTTTATTCAATTTGTATTTGTATTCTTCTTGTTAAATTTAGGCATAATCTCAATTTTTACCTCCAGTTCTAAAGACATTGCTTTCATAAAAATTGTCCCAGGCATCTATCTTAATGCCCATAGTTCAATTGTTGTATTCTTTTCACCAGCAAATCTGTTTAATTGCATATATGATACGACATAGTATCCAGAGCTTTGATGGTGCTAGTTCATTCAGGGACTGGAAGCTGCCATATTTCTGGGCTTTGAGGAGGAAGGGATGGCCCCAGGGAGGATAATTGCCCCAGAGCATTGGTTCCAGCTGCTTGGTTACCCACCCTTTGTCCTTCCTGTTGTTTTCTGTGCCAGCCCTAATCACATTCTATGTCTTTGCCTGTTAATTTTCTCCCCATCTTGAATCATGACTCCTAGTCCATCCTCACTCCTACCTTTTCAAGACCTTCTTGGATCTATTTCTCCCAATGGTCAATTATGACCTTTCCCCAGAACATGCTGTATCAAAACATTTATTAAAAATATTGTCTATTAATTATTTTACAGAATCACAGAATTGGAAAGGACTCATCTAGTTTAACCTAAATCAAAATAGAGATTTATTTCTATAACATTCCTAATATAGTGGTTATGTTTGGAAGCCAGGGAGGAGAAATGGCATCTTCCATTTTGGGCAGCCCTATCTAGACAGTTCTAATAGCAAGAGAGTTTTTTCCCCCAACCTCAAGTCAAATCTGTTTAGTTGTGACTTCCTACACTTGTTTCTAGTTTTATCTCCTTAGCCAACCAACACAAGTCTAATATCTCTTCCTCAAGTCAGCCTTTCAAAAACTTAATGAAAGTTTTCATGTTCCTCATAAGATTTCTTTTCTCCAGAATAAATATTCATTGTATACTTCAACAGAGCCTCACAGGCCCTGGTCTTCAATCCCCTTGCCTTCCTCAGGATATACTACAGCTTTTTGGTGTTGGTGACTCCCCTCTCCATTGTACTTTCAGCTCTAAGAAGATATAAACAGCATCTTGTCTAAGCCTGGCATCTTCTTCAGACTAGCACAGGTTCTGAATATTGTGGGTGCTTAATAAATATGTGTTGGATAATGGATGAGGAGGTAGGTAGGTGAATAATACAGGAGGTTGAACCAGGTAAGATCGAAAGCTCTCTTCTAATTGTAATTATTTGTAATTCATAGATCCTAGATGATTTACCTATGATGTCTTTGTTAAAAGTGAGGTTCAAGGAATGGGGAGGCAACCCTGATAATTCTGTGATTCTTCAGTAATACCATTGAACATAAAGTTGGTTTTCTTTTACTAACTACAGAACTTGGATGAGCTTTTAAAACCTTTCTTTTAAAGGAGGATTTTCTCTGTGAAGGGGCTTCTTAAACTTTTTCCACTCAAAACCTCTTTTCATTCAAGAAATTTTTTTATGATCCCAGGTATATATAAAATAGGTAAACATGTACTGATAATATGTCATAATTTCATGACTCCCACATATAGTTAAGAGGCCCCATATTGGGTCGCAACCCACAATTTAAGAAGTTTTGGTGTGGGATTTAGGGGATAGCTGGGACTGATTCCCACAACCCAAAGTGAGAAGAACAAAATTGAGGAAATATCAGTAAGTAGCAATGTATTCTTCAGCAACCATGTTACAAATGGTTAAGCATGAATGCAGGATATCCTGAAAGCCTCGAGTATACTAAGACTTTAAGGACATTTATATATGATTTAGGTAACATCATATGATTTAATTCCACTTGCTCACTTTCCATTTCTAAATCTATGAGCAAATTTTGGAGATACATCCAAACTTTTTGGTTACCTCAGAATTTCCCTTGTAGATTCTGCAGTGTTCTTTTTGGATGATGGGTTCTATTTGGAGGATGGGATTTTCATTATAACAGGATATTGACCTATGAAAACATTCTTTTAAGATGAATGGTTTAAGGAAGTTAAAAAAGAAAAACATATTATTGAAGCATCTCTTTTATGAATAACAACATGAGAAATGTGAGAGAGAGAAAGAGAAAGAGAGAGAAAAAAGAGAGAGAGAAAGAGAGAGAGAAAGAAAGAGAAAGAGAGAGAGAGGGGGGAGAGAGAGAGAGAGAGAGAGAGAGAGAGAGAGAGAGAGAGAGAGAGAGAGAGAGAGAGAGAGAGAGAGAGAGAGAGAGAGAAAGAGAGAGAGAGAGAGAATGAGGAGGGGAAGACATGGGGAAATATTGGTAGTGTGAGCACAACTATATATTAGAAAAAAGGAAAAACACAATATGACAGGAACTAAACTTGAGAAGTGTGAGGAGAGACCACGAGCTTCTGGTAGGTGGGGACAGTCCATAATTAGTTCTGCTTGAATTAAAAATTCACCTAAAATATGAAAGTTTCTGAAACCCCAAGAAAAGCTTTCACTGGTTAGATCACTTCAACATTTCTGTTTTCTTATCTGCCTTTGTGGTTGGAATCTGGTCTTATGCTCACTGAATAGAACTTCCATAGTTGAATAATTTTTGCCAAGGTAACACATCAGGGACTGGGTCACAGACATAATAATAAGTCTTCTTTCTCTAGCTTTTTCAGGTTGCAAAATCTTTTCCTCATGATAGCCCCATGAAGTTAGAAGTGTGCAAGTCTTATTAACTCCATTTTATAGGTAGTGAAGTGATTTGCTGAGATTTACGTCTTCTAATGCAGAATTAGCACTCTTTGCATGAAGCCACAGATCACACTTCTAGGACAACTTGACTGGGGATCATTATAAGAATGTTGTTCTTTGAGAAACTCATAGTATGTAGCCAAATCCTAGAATAATTTGGAACCCAAATAAACATTTCTTATCTTAAGCAGAGGTAAAAAGTTTGCTTGGTGAATTGTTTTATATATATATAACTTTGGTGGTGGAAGTACAAATGTATGTAAGCACTTTGGAAGCTTGGAAGATTATTTGCACTGGTTAGACCTAGTACCTATCTCACAGACTTGTTGGAATTTTCATGAGATAATTCATATAAAGTGCTCCAGGATAGTTATTCATAGTAAATAATTTATACAAGTTTTATACAAGTATTAAAACTACCAAACTATGGGAAAAGTGAAAATTTATACAAAATGGGTGTAATTATAGCTTTGATGTTTCTGATGATCAAAACAGTTCCCTCCTTCAAGAGTACTTTAAGGTGACAAAGCAATTTCTTTCCTGAGCCTCAGAAAGGTAGATGTTGATTCCCTAACCTCTGGAAAAGATTCAATCCAGATTAAAGATACCAAATGAAGTATCACATGTGATTCCTCTGAGATGTGAGTAAATCAGCTACTCAGTCAGCTGTATTAGTGAACTAGAATTTATTAAGCATTTTCTATGTGCCAGGCACTGTTTTAAAGTATAGGAATATAATGAAAGACAAATAAGAATTTCTGCTCTCCCAGACAGTGTTTTGGGGGAGATAAAAAGAAAACACAAATAAACAAGGAAGAAATATACAGGATATATAAGGGATAGTCTCAGAGAGAAAGCACTAAAGTAAAAGAGGACTAGGAAAAAAAAAACTTTTTTGTGGAAGATGGGATTTGAGCTGAAACTTGAAGGAAGCCAGGAAAGCTTGGAGGTAGAGATATGGAATAAGAACAACACTCCAGGCATTGGGAAATATCCAATGAAAATATCCATGGTTGTTTTACAAGGAGCGAAAAGCAGTGCTGAGATTTGTTTCCAAGTTTTTCAAATCTGATCTTCTTTCTAATAATGTACCATCTCTTGTTTTGTGAATTTTTTTCCCTTCCATAATTTAATCAACCAAATTAAGGCACAGTTATCAATTTAGCCCATCATCTCATCAATAAATCTATCAACAAGTATTTATTAAGTAATCACTAGCTGGTCAGATGCAATTGTTAAATGAAGGAGATACAAAGACAAAGCATATCCTGTTGTCAAGGAGTTTACAATCTATCAGAGGAGATACTATATGTTCCAAAATGGATATTGTTTGTAGGGGAGGGCAGTAACAGCTAAAAGCTTTCTGTAGTTGTGGATTGAACCACAGTTGTGGATTGAGTCAGGAATTCTAAAAAGTAGAGATGAAAAAGGAGAATATTTCTAAAGAAATTCTTCTAAGAAGAGTAGTTTTGAGAGAAGGGAAGAATCAGGCTTGTAATTCTGTTTTTTAAAAACAGTTATTTTGCAAAAGTAAAGCTGAAATTAAGAAGAAAAAAAAGAAGAGCATTACAGTTATTGAAATCTGTAGCTTAAAATATTCTCTAACGGTTTGTGGGAATGTTCTGGGCACTGTTATGAAAGAAGGATTCTGGGTGATAGTAATAAATTGCAATACAAAAGCATCAACCCTGAGCCCTGTATGGGGTTAATGGGATGTCACAATCAAGCTATCTAAGAGAATGAATGCCATTAGAGTATCCCAACCTCAGGATCAGAGGGTCAGAGCTTCATGGCCTGAAGAGGGGAAGGTGAGGGACTTAGTTTTACTAATCTTTCTTTTCCTCTCCCTACAAGTTCTCGTTTTTTCCCTAACTCTATAATACAAACCCATACCTCTAAATCCCTCCCATGCATATACACACTTTATAAGCTTGACTCTTTACAGAAAGCTTTACACTTTGATTGAAAAAAAAATCCACTCCACCACTTCCTCAAAATTGTCAGCTCTTTCACCACTGGGAATGATAAAGATTGAGTAAAAATAGACACTGTTTGATTTGTTACTGGGCAAGGAACACAAGGCATCATTAACAAGAGGAGGCAGTGTAGTAGGATGGAAGGTATCCTGAAACAGGGGTCAGGAGCCTTGGGTTCAGACACTTGCTGCATGATCTTAGACAAAAGCTTTCCCTGTATTATATCTAATTTTATCCTCTATGATATTTGGGTTTTAAAATAGATTAGAGGTCCATGAACCCATATTTGGGGCACTTTATGTAGTATTTACAATTTTATTTTAATATAATTAGGAAACCATATAATCTAGTGTCTTTTATATATTTAAAAACATTATTCTGAGAAGGGATCCATAAACTTCAGGAGACCATAACGCAAAAAAAAGATTAAGAACTTTGAAATAGACTTCATCTTTAAGGTCCATTTCATTTTTAGCAACAGGATTCAGAAGAAGCTTGTAAGTTATATTATCTACAAAACTTGGTCCCCTGGTGATGGCTTTGGGGAGCTACTTTGGTAACAGAGTTAAATGTCTGAGGGGCAGTTCTTTTAGTGGACATCTGTGACTAGTTTATTGGTTGGGTTTTGGTGTTGGTGGTGGCAAGAATGGTGGGTTGCTTTTCTCTAAGGGTCATTCTCTTTGACTCTGGAAGCCAGGCTAGTGGTAAGACTGGTGGTCTAGGAGCATTGTAATTCCTGCAGATCTTGGATTTTGGGTCCTATGCTGTCTACATTGGGATCTGAGTGGAGTGATAGTGGTAGTTTGACTGGCACATGTCAGTTCACATCTCTCCCTCAGGATGTCTAACTTTTTCAAAACGAGACCGAGTATATGCTGTCAGTGGAAACTGTTTGGCTGTTGGTATAAAGATAATGGGTCCTTTCTTTAAAGCGTTTACATGCTTGGATGATGGTTAGAAAAGCCAAGTTGGGGGCAGGACCAGCGATCTAGTAGACATTCCAATTCCCCAGCTCTTGAGCTCTGGGTTTCTGGACTGTCTTCAAAAGGGTCTGATGGGAGGTAGTAGTTAGTAAATTTTTTTCCTCAAAAAGAATATATATATATATATATATATATATATATATATATATATATATATATATTTAAAGTCTGTGTTATTTCATTTTTGACTTTTGTTTTCTCAGGTATAGTGCCTGGCACTTAGTAGGAACTTAATAAATAATTTTTGATTGATTAGATAATGGGCTACATTATCAAAATGTGTCTTCCTGTATGAGCAAAACAGAACTTTCTGCTATATACCATATTAGTTTTGGGAGGGTTGAATATTCAAGATGGCAACAGAATACAGTGGAAAAATTTTGGGTGCCAGGAGGTATCGGCTTTAGTCTCTGCTGTGCCAGGAGTGAAATGTGTGACTTTGGACAAATCACTTCCCATCTCCTATGAAGTAATTTCCTAATTTGTAAAATGGAAATAATACTTGTTCTGTCTAGCTCAAAGGATTATGGGGTTTTGAGGTAGAAGGAAGCTAGAGATCATTTGGGCCAATTTTTGACCTTTTTACAATTGGAAAAACTTAGAGTCATAGAGAGGAGGGATGTGCCATAGTTCACATGGGTTCTAAGGAGAGTAAAGTCGAGATTCAAATCTAGGTCTTTTGTCTTCAAACCCAGTAAGCTTTCACCTGCAGCATGTGGCATTTTTCTACATGTTCAGGAGGAAGAACTCTGTGTTATGCTTGATTAATTCATCTTTTTGTAGTATAGATGAATAAGGTTTAGTGCTGAAAGGGAAAAACTCATTTAAAATATTAATAATTGAAACCTTAATAGTGATTTTGGGCAGCTAGGTGGTGTAGTAGATAGAATGCTGGATCTGAAGTCAAGATCTAAGTTGAATTCCAGAGTCAGAAGTTTCCTAGCTGTGTGACCCTGGGCAGGTTACCTCACCCTATGTGCCTTAGTTTCTTTATCTGTAAAATTAGCTGGAGAAGGAAAATCGCTCCAGTATTTTTTGCCAAGAAAACCCCAAGCAATATCTCAAAAATGACTGAACAAAAATACAAAAGATGATTTGAGGTTTGTAAAGTGCTTTATGCACAATAATTTATTTGATTTTTACAACAGCCCTGTTCTATGAGTAGGGACATAGAAACATAAACCTAGAGCAAGAAGGGACTTTGACTTTGATGTCATCCAGCCCAACTCCTTCATTTTTATTGATAAGGAAAATTTGATAGTCAGTGTTGGTCATACCAACAAGATGACTAATAAGACAAATACGGAAAGGTAAGTGATGAAATTCAAATTTGGGTTCCATTTGCCTGATTTCCTTTTTTTCCCTTTTGTTACTTTTCATTCTTTCCATGCTGCCATCATGTTGCTCATTGTTTTCCCCTCTTTAAATTGTAAATAAAATGAGAAATTTGAATTTTGTATCAAAAGAATTGAGTTCAAATATGGGTATTTCCAGTAGGGGAAGGGAATGAGCCTTTCATATGGATATTCCAAGTTGAGAAGCTACAATCGAAGTTACCAAGAAAAATCTCCTGCAGGATGTAGCATTTGAGTTGAGTCTTGAGAGAAATCAAATGTTTTGAGAAATGAAGATGAAGAGGAAGAGCATCCCAGGCATTGGAAACAGCCATTACAAAGCCATAGTTATGGGAGATGTGATTTTTTGAGGAGCAATAAGCAAGCCAGTCTTCTTGTATTCACGGAGAATGTGTAGAAGAATAAAGGAAGACACCAGATTGTGAAGATCTTTAATTTTAAACAAAGAAGTTTAGATTTGATTTAGAGGCAATAAGAAACTGCTGGAACTTATTGAATAAAAGAGAGGGGGATTTAATGGTCATTCTTGCCCTTTAGGAAAGTTGTTTTGGCAGCTGAGTGGAGAATGGATCCAAGTGGAGACCGATTCGAGAGAATGATACCAAATAGGAAGCTACTGCAATGATCTGATGGGAAGTCTGCGGGATAGAATGTGTGTGAATGGAGAAAAGGGGACATACAATACTGATTTTGTTAGGGTAGAAACGATAAGATTTGACAACTGATTATGATCTGAGGATGCCACTAAAGTTGAGAACTTAGGTGACCAAAGGATGGTGATGGTGTGACAGTAATAGAAAAGTTCAGCAGATGGGTGGGTGAGTGTGTAGATAGATAATGAATTCTGTTCTGGATAAATTGAATTTCAATACTATTGGACATCTTTTTGTTGTATAGGTGAATGAATAAGGTTTAGTGCTGAAAGGGGAAAGTCATTAAAAATATTATAATTGAAACTTAAATCGTGATTTTGGGCAGCAAGGTGGTATAGTAGAAAAGAGTGCTGGATCTGAAGTCAAGAAAGTCTAAGTTGCAATCCAGAGTCAGAAGTTTCCTAGCTCTGGGCAGGTCACTTCATCCTATGTGCCTTAGTTTCTTTATCTGTAAAATTAGCCAGAGAAGGAAATGACAAGTCACTCCAGTATCTGCCAAGAAAACCCCAAACAGTATCTCAAAAATGACTGAACAAAAAAAAATACAAAAGGTGATTTAAGATTTGTAAAGTGCTTTAAGCACATTAACTTATTTGATTTTTACAACAGCTCTGTTTTATAAGTAGAGCTGTAAAAGCATAGACTAGAGCTGGCAGGGATCTCCTTCATTTTTGTCCAAAAGACAATTGGTGAGGTGAGACTAGAGATAAATTTAAGGAAAAGTTAGGGCTGGATATGGTTGTCAAGTTCTCAGCCTGATAGAATTTGTGATTCATGAAACTAGCTAATCTTTAAAATTCCTTTCTACTTTCATAGAACTCTAGCTCAGAAGGGAAGATAAGAATTATGAAAATATCAGAATTTTAGTGTTTGAAGTATATTAAAAGAGATCATCTAGTCCAACCCACATATGAATAAGAATTCTCCCCTATATCACCAACAAGAGGGCAGTCAGGGTTGGGAATCAAAATCAAATCACCTGAGTTCAAGTTTAGTGTTCTCTCTACTATATCAAGATACTGATTTTTAAAAATCTTCAATCATAAAAAGGTATAAAGGCAGATCATTGGGGAATTCCACCTGAAATCTCTCCCCATTACAAGTTCACATCAACGCTTAATGGCAATTCTTTGAATCATTTAACAAATTTTGAATTCACCTAACTGTATTGCCACCTAAGTTGTATCTTTCCAGCTTGTGCAAGGAGATAACACAAGAAACTAGCAAATATTTTGTTGAGACATAGCTGAACTCTAATCACAGCATTCCTCTGACCTAGTAACTGTGCTAAAGGACAACCAGATAGTCAGACCTGATATATAATTCCATCACTCAATCAATAAACATTTATTAAATATCTAATATATGCTAGGTACTATGCTAAGTGCTATGGATTAAAAAAGAGGCAATAGATAGTCTATGTCCTCAAGGAGCTTACAATCTAATGGGGGAGAAAACATGCAAACAAATTATATGAAGTGAGCTATATACAGAATAAATAGGAAATCATTAAAAAGGGGAAGGAACTGGAATTAAGTGGGGTTGGGGAAGGCTTCTCACAAAAGGAGAGATTTTAGATAGGATTTAGGAAGCCAGGGAAGTCTTTGATTAAAGCAGATAAGTGAGTTCTTTTAAACATCTGGAACAACTGGAGAAAATGCCCAAGTTAAGAAATGGAATGTCTTTTTTTTTTTTTTTTTTTTTTTTGGAATAGTCAGAAGGCACTGGATTTTGGTAAATCATGTAGACAAATTGCTACTAGCACAAATTAAAACAAGCTCCAGTTGTTAGTGAATATACGTTCAGATGTTGGCTTTTCCACTTAATACTTACATGGCATTTGGCAAATTATTCAACTTTACTGGTCTGCACTTTGCTCATCTCAAAAATGATGGGGTTGGACTACGTGACCCCTCAAGTTCCTCCTAGCTCTCAATTTTTTCTTTTAAATAAAGGGCCATGAGTTTTAAAAACAGGGAGCCATTACATAGTGCTTTATTAAGCTGCTAAAGAGGAATCAAGGAGGATGAGGCCAGAAAAAAGGAAGGCTATTGAACTGGGCAATTAGGAAGTCAATGATGATTTGTGGAGAATGGTTTAGTTGGAGTAATGAGATCAAAGTCAGATTGTAGACAGTTGAGGAGGCTATACCTCAGTTTATTTTGCTGTAAAATAAACATGTTTGTTTAGATAATTTCTAAGGTCCTTATAAATTTAACATTATAGTGTTAACATATCTTATCATTCTATACTCTTAACCTATATTTTATATTAGCATTCTAAGGTCTGCCTCAGCTATGATATTTTGTGCTCCAAAATCCCTTGTAGCACTCACCTTCTGCATTCTAAAGTCCCTCCTGGTCTGGATATTTTGGGTTTCAAAGACCCCTAAAGCTCTGACATTCCAGATTCTAGGGTCCATTCCATTGCTGACATTCTACATTCTAGGGTTTACCCCAGCTCTGACATTCTGGATTCTAGGGTCCATTCCTAGACCTGACATTCTATACTATTTGTGAAACAGAATCGTCTTGGAGAACATGAGCAAAGGCTCAAAAGGTCATGTGATCTTGGGGGGGGGGCAGGAACCAGAAAACAACAGGAACAATCTGAGGGAGAGGAACTTGGATAAGCCCAACTTCTCTAAAAGTATTAAAAAACCCTGGGCCACAGAGCCACTTGATTGCATGTCCCTGCTGCTTCTGGTGGCTTGGGTCTCTAACCGTTGAGACATCATGTTATCCTGACATTGTGCAATAAGCCACTTTGCACTTGGTATCACTCTCCCTCCCCTCCCACATTCTCCACCCACCCCCTCCTGCCTCCTTCCTTCACACTGAAAGGAAATTCAACCCATCCGGGTGTGTAAAGGTTTATGGTGAGAAAATGATTTCTGTGGTGGTGACTGTCATGGACATCTGCTCGCCTGGCTTTCTTTGGAGATTCTTGTCTGGGTCAACCCTACAGAGGTCTGGCATAATGGTGACCTAATTTGGCTCCAGCCTGGAGAACCTAAAGTATGAGTAGAGGAGAGATGAAGTGGAAATAGTGAATATAGGACACCTTGCCCCTCTATCTACCACTCATTGCTTTAGGAATTATCAAGAAAAGTTAGGGAAAGTTGTTGTTTCCCCTAGCATATATGCAAGTGGTGAACCCAGAATCCTTTAGCATTAAGAGAGCTTTCATCAGACCCTCAGTAAAAGGTTGGAGAAGACAAAGTTAGTCTTCCATTCTCTTAACATTCTCATCTTAGATTTTTAAGGATTTTTCCCAAACATCATCTTACCTGTATCCTAACAAAAATCTGCAATGAAGTTTCAGTTAGAGGTCATAGGTTGCAATACTGGTGATTCTGCACTTCATTGGTTGTGTGATCTTAGGAGTCTGTTCCTTTTGATTTCACCTACCTCACCTATAAAAAGTAGGTCTAAGGTCTAAGGTTTAAGATCCCTCCTGGTCCTCAACAACTCTGACCCAAACTGAAATGTTTATATCTTGGATTTGAGGAGACATAGAATGGAGAGAGTATTGGACTTGGTGTTGGAAAGATCAAGCTTTGACTGCATGGTTGACTGAGTGTGGCCTTGAAATTAATATTTATTAGCTATATGTACCATACATACTTGACCACTGTGTCTCAGCTTCTTCAACTATAAAATGACGTGGCTGGACTCACCTAAGATCTTTTCCAATTCTATGTCTTTAGCTCAGTCATTGACTTTTACTATGTGGCTCAAGGGACATCATTGAATTTTTCTAAATCTTTAGCAATTTATTGTTGTAAGTCACCTTAGAGTCTTCTAGTCCAACACATGTAGTCTGAAATGAGGAGACTCAGGGTGATAGGGAAGAAGAGTCTTTCCTCAATTCCCAGAAGTAGCAGATAATAACCCTGGAATTTAAACCCAAGTACTTAGATTCCAAATCTGAGATTCTTCCCATTTTCTGTTCTTAGAGTTCCTTAATTTTACCATTTCCAGATAAACACCAGTGTCCATTTGAAGTCTCTATTTCTGGTGAAAGGATTTAGAACTCTAGACCCTTGGGTCTACGTAGTTCCATCCATATAGTCTCCTTTCAAAGATGAGGAAGCTGAGGTCCAGACAAGGTGACTGTCCAAAGTCATACCTGTAGGAAGTAGCAGAAATAGTAATTGGGCCTGCTGACTTATTTCTTTTGTGGTGCCGTCCTCCCTTTCTTATGTGAACTTGACTTCTAGGAGCTACTGAACTAGGTTAGTGTTTTCTTCAAGGAGATATTCCTGAAAACCAAAAGGTTTCCTACAACATTAAAATCCAAAGGAAAACCTCTCCTACTCTCATTGTTCAAGTGAAGGAAAGAGTCGTACATCAAATGACTTGTTTAATGGAGCAAATCTGAGAGACTGCCTCAGTTCCTGTTGCCAAAGATGGCCTGGATCACAGCTATTTCTTTCCTCAGAATTTTATCATTAGGTAATCCCGAGGGACCTTAGTCCAGTATTATCTAAAACTTAACAAGCTCCTATACAATATACCTCCCTCCTTCCCTATATCAATTAACCAGTTGACATCAATTAGCTTTTATGAAAGAAAATGTATTAAGAAAGTATAGCAAGAAAAGTGTTTATAAAGAAACCTCTCTGATCTGAGGAGCAAGCTCTCCCCTTATACACACACTGTCCCCCACCCTTTTACCCCCTCCCACACACATCAGTAGGCTCAAGCTTAAAAGCCAATGCTAGTGAAAAACACATGTAGAAAACATGTGGGACTGAGGGGTATTTTATGATTCCTGAGCAGTCTGCCAGTTACCCAATGGTAGGAAAGGACAGTATAGGACAAATGGTCCTATATTGACTTAAGGTTATGGTTGCTGACAAAATAGGTACTTTTTCTTCCTAAAACTGTTAGGAAATCTACACCCCTAGGTCAGACAATATGCTTTATATTGGATTTGTAGGGTGCTCAGTTTTAATTGTCTCTAATTTTTTGAGTTCTCTCTTCTCACAAGAATGACTTAAGAAGATATGAATGCTGGTTTGGATTGAGTAATTATCAATCCATCAGAGTACCTTTATGGGGGACTTAATATATGGGTTTATATTTGCCTTTGGTCAGTTCACAATCCCTTATAAATATCAAGCATACGTTAATAAAAGCCTCAGAAAATATGATTAGCATGTAGGGGACTGGAGGGAGTAGTCATGCCGTCTTCTGTCACTGAGCATTCTCTGGGATTTTCACTTTAATTAAACAAGAACTCTTGAGAATAAATCTGCATGGAGCAATACTTACTTCCCTGCTGTTCCTCAGACATGAAAGTTCATCTCTTGACTCCTTGCCTTTATATTGTTTGTCCCCTTAGACTAGGATGCTCTCACTCCTTACTTCTTTCCCCTGGCTTCATTTAAGACTCAGCTCAAATTCTACTTTCTTGTAGATCGTTCTTGGTCGTCTCCACTGATAGTGACTTAATTTTGAGGTAACTTCCTATCTACTATGTACTATCTATCTATCTATCCTTCCTTCCTTCCTTCCTTCCTTCCTTCCTTCCTTCCTTCCTTCCTTCCTTCCTTCCTTCCTTCCTTCCTTCCTTCCTTCCTTCCTTCCTTCCTTCCTTCCTTCCTTCCTTCCTTCCTTCCTTCCTTCCTTCCTTCCTTCCATCCTTCCTTCCATCCATGTATGTATGTATGTATGTATGTATGTATGTATGTATCTATCTATCTATCATCTATCCATCTCCATATTCACTTGCATATTGTCTACCCCATTAGCATTAGAATGTGAACTCTTTGAAAACTGAGATTGTTTGTGCTTTTCTTTGAATCCTCAGAAATTAGCCTAGAATGTGGATTGTTGTTTAGTCGATGTTTGTTGACTGACTTCTTGAAATTATTTCTAAATCCCATGATTCTTTCCTTCCATTCACTTGGAACTGTCTTTACTCCAATGCTTACATAAACATTTCTTAACCACCTACTATAGCTTAAATCTCAGTAGATAGACCACTACCCCTATATATAGTAGACACATATTAATATTAGGAATTATCTGAGGCCCCTCCCTAAATGAATGTTTAGAAGTCCATGACTCCTTTATCCAATCAGAGGGACAGAAGATTGAGATGAGGTATGACACCCAAGGTAGATTCAATTGTGCAGGATGATGCAATTTTAGATGAGGCTCCTGAAGCATGAAGGAAAATCCAGACAAGTCCCAAAGTAGTACAGCCAGATGGAGAAAGTAGTGTGATCCTGAAAGGTCCTTTTATCTCTCTCTGAACCATAGTTTTTTTAATCTGTAAAATGAGGGTAATAACTACATTATCTACCTGAAGTTTAGTGTAGGGAAAGGATTATGGAAATCTTAAAAAGGATAGAAATGTGAATTAATAATATTCACCAGTTATTTATCAAGTGACTAATTTATGACAAATCCTTTTGTTAGTGCTCAGTGAAATATAAAGATAATTAAAATATCTATTTGCCTTCATGGACCTTATACTCTTTTTGTTTGTGGGCAAATCTCTGCCTCCTAGCTATAATCTGTCTATCAAACAGTCCCTTACTTAATTCAAATCCAAAAATTTTGAAAATTTTGCAGATCTTGAAGAACACCTCTTCATGTAAATAACTTGTAGATCTAGAAACTCATTCTTAAACTGTCCCAGAATCAATTTTCCAAAAGGTGACCTATTTAAAGAATGATATCAAAGATAATGTCAGAATGAGAAGGGGTCTTTAGAATATAGAACGAAAGACCTGGAGTGCATCATTTGATCAGAAAACATTAATCATTTACCATATGCCAGGGATTGAGTTAGACAATGAGAATACAAAGACAAAATCAAAATCTTGACCCTCAAAATTCTTTTATTCTATAACAGGATATTGATATAGATGGAGACAAAATATTTTTGTTGTTCAGTTATTTTAACTGTGTCCAACTCTTTGCGACTTTTGCCTTAGAGAGTCTCCCCCATCACTTCTATTTTTACACACCAGAGGGATTTCTTGTCTTTATATTCCACCAGGGCTTTTCACAGTGCCTGGCACATAATAGACCTTTAATAAATACTAACTTACTGACTGGCCCTCTACATGAAGCCTTCCTAGTCATCCCAAGTGCTAAGACCTGCCTCCTTAAAATTACTTTGTATTTATATTTGGTCTTGGAGAAGGAAATGGCAAACCACTCTAGCATCTTTGCCAAGAAAACCCCAAATGGGGTCACAAAAGGTCTGTGAAATTGTTCTTTTAAATATTTTGGTAATTGTATTTCCATGTAGCTTTTTTTCCTTTATTACCCTGTGAATTTTACCATGTGAATTTAAAATCATGGTTCTGAGAACTTCCCCAGATTTCCAGAAGGAGACCACGATCCCCAATAGCTAAGAAGCCTTGCTTTAATGTCTCTGCCAACTCTGCCATATTTATAGAATCCAAGAGCTGGAAAAGACCTTAGGTTTGTTGAATTGCATTGACGTTATCTTCAGGTTCAGCCTTCATCTGAATATAAACCATTACTGGTCTAGAACATTAGATGCATTAGTCTTGAACATTTATTTTTTGTCTCAGAACTTCAAAGAGCTTCAAGTTTATCAGCTTAGGAAGCCTTGCCAGCCATTAAGATTTCAATGTCTCTGTACACATATATTGTATTTAACTTATTCTTTAACATATGTAACATGTATTGGTCAACCCGCCATCTGGAGGAGGGGATGGGGGGAAGGAGGGGAAAAATCAGAACAAAAGGCTTGGCAGTTGTCAATGCTGTAAAATTACCCATGCATATATCTTGTAAATAAAAAGCTATAATAAAAATAAATAAATAAACAAAATAAAAGATTTCAATGTCTCTTTATTTAAGCAAACATTCTTCAAGGAGCACTATGGCTACCAAATTCATCATCCTACAGCCAACCTTTTGAATTCCTTCTTTGGGACTGTGCTGTTCTGATTGGAGAAAGCCCATTATTCTATGCAGATTGTCCTACCATAATTCTCTTGCCTATTGTCCCATCACATTCTCCTGCATTTTCTTCTTTTTCCTCTTTTTATTTAAGCCCTTCTTATTATTATTCTGGGAACAGTAATTAAATTAATACTACCAATGCTTTTGGAAAGAACATATCACATTAGATTGGCTAAGATGACAAAAAAGGGAAAATGACAAATGTTGAAGGGATGTAGGATATAGGATACATACATAACAGATAGTCTTTGATCCATAGAAGTCACGTTAGCTCTATATGCCATGGAAATCAAAGAAAGAGAACAAGGATTTATCTGTTAAAATATTTATGGCAGCTATTTTTGTGGCAGGAAAGAACTGGAAAATGAGGGGATGTTCATCAATTAGAGAATGTCTGAATGAGTCTATGAATATGATAGAATACTATTGTAGTGTAGGAAATAAAGAGAATAGTTTCAGAAAAATCTGTTTGAACTAATATAAGGTAAATTGATTAGAACCAGCCAATCTCAGTTACAGCAATACTGTAGAGACTTAATAATTCTTCTCAACTCATTATCATTCACAATTCCAAAGATTCCATGATAAAAAAAATTCTTTTTCAAAAAGAGAATTGATACATTCAGAGTGCAGGTTGTCTCTATCTCAGACTATCACTCTTATTTTTTTTTCTCTCTCTTTGTTTCTGTTTCTCTCTGATTCTTTATCCCTGCTCTCTCCCCATCTCTTTATCTTTCTGTCTCTCTCACTTTTTGTCTCTGTTTTTCTCTCTCTTTTTGCCTTTGATTCTTTTCTCTCTGTCTCTGTTTCTGTCTCTCTCCCTTTCTCCCTCCCCCTCCTTTCTCTCTCTCTCTCTCTCTCTCTCTCTCTCTCTCTCTCTCTCTCTCTCTCTCTCTCTCTCTCTCTCTCTCTCTCTCTCTCTCTCTCTCTCTCTCTCTCTCTCTTCTCTCTCTTCTCTTTTTGCCTTTCTCTGTCTCCATCTATCTCTGCCTCTCTATCTCTCTCTGACTCTGTTTATGTCTCCTTCCCTGTCACCTCCCATTATACTTCAATTAGATTTAAGTTCCTTGAGAGCAGGGGCACTTCCCCTCTGGATCTTCAATGCCAAGTACAGTGCCTAGTGCTTATTGACCGATTAGTTGATTGATTGACTTTCTGTAACTTCTCCTCACTGCTCTTAGCCCTGATCTCTGGAACAACCTGAATTGCTGAATGAGTAGGAGCCAGAAGAGCCTTTAGTAATCATTAGGGAATTTGCTTCAGATCACAGCTCATAAGTGGAACTTGAATAAAAATCTCCAAACTCTAAATCTAGAATTTTGTTCTATCCTGCCCACAGGGCAGAGGCCCTCTTTTATTTGGTGCACCCATATCTAAGAATGTGTAGAGTGGAAGCTCCTTGAAGACAGGGACTTCTTTTGTTTTTGTTTCTTAAGAACCTAGCCTAATGTCTACTGGTTGAATTGAATTGAGCTCAGCTGGGCTGTTGAGCCTTCTGCTATGGGAAGCCATATGATCTCTTTCTCCTATGTCTTCTCTTCCTCATGATAAGTAGCTACAGTTATTTTAATAGAGTGTTCTATGTCCTGGAAATAGAGCATTCTATGTCCTGGACTCTGCTCTCACAAGGTTCGGGGATAGTTTGTAAGAGTTCGACAACATAATTATCAATATCTGTTGGGCTTTGTCTGTTTTTTTTCCTAGTTACAAACTGAGAAATTGAAGAATTGATATAGCAAACAGCAATGAAATACAGATGTTTATTGCAATTTACTTGACCCTGGCCAGGTTCAGCTCAGTGGGGATCTTGGAAGCTGAGTATGCTGGGGATGGGAGAGGAAAGCTTTTCTCACGATGCTTTACTTCTCCTTTCCATAATGATGGAGGAACAGTAATGGAGGATCTCTGTGTTTTACAGATATGCCAGGGCCCCTCAGGGTTTGAAATGCTGATCTGTTACTGGTTCCCTACTGTCTTAGGCCTTTTGAATCTAAGAATCTGTGCCAGCACCTAGAGCTTTTCTTGTATTGATTGAGGTTGGTTTGGAGCTGGAGCGGGGGTGATTTATTTTAGGTGTAGACAACAGTTCTTGAGATCAGAGAGAAGTTAGTCTTTATGTATCTTTGAATCATGGAATTATAAGTTGGAAGGGATGACATAAGAGGGACATAGAAGTTATTTTGTTGAAATTGGGTAAGTTTAAATAGCAGTAATAATAATGATAATATTTTTTTAACAGACCTATGATTCTGTGCATTTCTAGGTCTATCAATTTGCATTGATAACTTTTGTATTACTTATGTGTAGGAGCATTGAGGTTAAATGATTTACCCATATATAAAGTAGTATGTGTGAAAGGTAGTTTCTCAACCCAGGTCTTTCTGAATCCAGTGTTGGCCCTTGGCTATGCCGTATGTATACAAGAAAGTGTTGGATTAAATGACTTCTAAAGTTCTTTCCTTATTTAAATCTTATTTGTTATGCAATGCAATTGCATATTATTAACATGGTCATTTTACAGAAGGGAAATACAGGGGGAGGAGGTACAAATTAAGTATGTGACTTTCCCAAAGTTAAATACTTAATAAGTATCAGAATTGGAACTGGAAACTGGACTCCCTGACTGAGTCCAAGGCTCTTTTCACTACTGGATAGAGGCTGGCTACCTCAGAAATAACTCATCAGATTGTCTCTGAGCAAAGTCTAGCTCCATAACCACTGCAGACAAAGGCATTCTGATTCCCCAAGGGAAGCAGTGCCCCCTTCTGGTTAGTCTTTCTGGACCTTCTTTAGCCCTCCCATTGAGAGAATTACAGTGTCCTATCTTGATGAGGGAGTTGGAAAAGGTGACCTTTAAGACTCCTTCCAGCTCCAAATCTTATAAAACAGGATCTTAAATCTTTTGGGACAGTGAGTAGGTCATAGTTTCAGCTATATGATGGTTTTTCCCACATGCTGATATAAGTCAGTCTATTCTCTCTGTCTCTGTCTCTCTCTCTTTCTCTGTCTCTGTGTGTCTCTCTGTCTCTGTGTGTCTCTCTGTCTCTGTCTTTCTCTATGTGCGTCTGTCTGTCTGTTTCTCCCTCCCTCTTTCTTTCTCTCTCCCCCTTTCTTTCCCCTTCTCTCTCCCATCCATCCATCCTTCTATGTATCTATGTATCTACCTATGTATCTATCTATCTATTAATCATATATCTACCTATCACCAATCTATCATTTATCTACATCTGTATCTCTCTATCCCCAATCTTTTATCTATTTTTTAATCTATTTATCTTTCTATCTATTATCTATTTACTTATCCATCTATCCATCTATCATCTATCTATCCACATGCACACATATCATATTATATTATATTATATGATGGCTCTTTAAATCTTCCTACATCAAATTTGAACTGATGATCATAGATCTTCTGCCTGATGACATCCGTTTGATTCATTTCCCATCTTATTTTTTTTCAGTCCTTTCTAGTTCTGATCACATGATTCTATCGTATATATATGTGTGTTTCAGCCTGTCTATTTTGTCTTCAGCTAGATTTAAATTCCTTATTTCACCTTTGTTTTTGATCTCTAGTGCCAAGTACAATGCCTGGTACATAATAGGTGCCTAATAATGCCTACTGATTAGTTAATTGATTGCCTTGCTATGCATTGACTCTTGCTCTTCTCTCTGGAACAGCATGGAATTATTGAATATATGAGGAGACAGGATTTTTTATTGTTATTTGTTGTGACCCTGTGGATAATGGTATGCCAATGATATACGTGGAGGACAGTGATATAGTGCCAGTGAAAAAAGGTGAAAACACTATGCTTCCATCCACATTCAGTCTCCATAATCTTTCTGGTTGGGGATTGCACTTTCCACTCCAAGTCTATATCCTTGAGGTTTTCTTGGCAAAGATACTAGAAGGGTTTGCCATTTCCTTCTCCAGTATGTCCCCATTTTGCAGATAAGGCAGTGAGGCAAACAGAGGTAAAGTGACTTACAGTCACATAGTCAGCAAATGTCTGAGATCAATTTTAAACTCAGATCTTCCTTAGCTTCCCACCATCACTGTGGGATGGTGGATAGAGTAGTGCACTTGGAGTCACTTACCATGGTTTAAAATTATCTCTTCATTGGTAGCCAATCAGAAAGGTGATGTCTTTCCAATCTGTTGCATGAATGGTTTTGTGGTGAACGTTTGATCTGAGTTCAAATCGTTTTTATAGATATTGTTGTTATTCTTCATTCTTCATTTTCACAGAGAACCAATGACATCACGAATGATGGTGTGACTTGAGTGTGAATTGGACTTAAGTGAGGCAAGATTGCATCAAATCATCACCTCATTCTCTCTTCCAGAGTCTCCAATAAAGAGGCAAGAAAAAAATTCAAGACCACTGACAATACCTGGGATGCACTGGATGAGCCTGGTGCCTTCAATGTCTGACCCAGCTCTAAGCACTTCACAGAGTCTGCTTCAGGCATATTCATGGCCATTGGAGCAAATGCACTCATCTGCCTGTTCCACTGAGGAAATCCTTCATGTATTTAGATTAGATAACTGCCAAGATGTTTTCCCAGAATCTGGCTATTGTGGATACTATAGCATCTTGGAGCCACAGGTCAGATATTTAATAATTGTGAGTAAATCATTTAAATTCTCTGTGCCTCTATGCTCTCATCTGTAAAGTGGGAATAATGATAATACCTACTTTACAGATTATTTTAATTGAAATAACTGATAAAATCATTTTGTCAGGCTTCAAGTTATCTAAATACAAATTTAGATAAAAAGATTGATTTCTATATGTTTTATGGCTATAAAATACTAAATATAGACAGAGAAGCAAGTGTCTTTGGTGTAAGTTTGTCTAAACTACCAAGTTTAATGTACTGAGATCCAGTGCTTTCTCATGGAATATGTAATGAGAACGGTTTGATAAAGTGTTATTGACTGCCCATAAGAAAAGGGAATGGGGAATTTTTTTTGGTCTTCTGTTTCTTCTTTAGGAAGTGGAGAGTGTTAGAGTTTTTGATTACTAAAAGGTCTGGTCTTCTGCACTGGGAAAATTATTCTAGAAAGAGGAATGTGTAGGAGTCTGCCCCATGATGTCCTGAAGGACCCACAGGTGGGAAGTGGATCTAATATTCTTTCCCCCCCCCTCCACTGCTCTTCCTCCTACTCCAGGAACAGCATCTGAGTTGAGACCCAGCTGGTAGCAGAGGAGGAAAGTCCCTGTCTAGTTTCTTTTTCTTGCAGCTGAAGGGGTAGATACAGAACAGGTATTTGTTCCTGAAACTTTGGGCTGTTCTAATTTTATACTGTGTGAGAGTGAGACACTACCAAAGAAATGAAACAGAAGTCAAGACTCAGACTCCAAAGTAGTGGTCAGGAGAGGCAAAAAGGAAAAAAAAATTGCTTCAATGGCCCCAGCCATTGGTTGATACTTTCTGTGTTGGACGGATGGTCATTAGGCAATTAATGAGAGAAAGAGGGAGGCCTTTCCACGAAATGTCCATTCTGATCTTCTATTATTGGGCAACAGTATATTGCAGTAGTAAGATCTTTGAATAAGGAATCAGGAAATCAGGATCATAGTCAATTTCCACTGTTGAGCTTCACTTTTTGATTTTTAGAATGATAGGGTAGGTGATTCAATTCTATTTAATTCAAGACAATAAACATTTATTAAGATCCTACTGTGTTCAAATCACTATGTGAAGCATTGGGAATACAAAGACAAAATAAAATCTCTGCCTTTAAGGAACCTACTTCTCTTCAGGGCTGGAGGTGGGAATGCAACGCTAAATAAATAAGTACAAAATAGATATAAATAGTGTGAATAGAGAGGCAGAACCAATAATTTGGGGTAGGACAGGGGAAAGACTTCATGTAGGAAGTGTCAGAATTGAATTGTGCTCTGAAAAAAAAACATAGGAAATCTAGGAGGTAGAGGTGAGAAGGGAGCGAATTAGAATATGGGAGGGAGTGATTTAGGCAAAGGTGGAGAAGGAAACTCATGCTTGGGGAGCGGCTATTTGGCTTGCTACTTTGTCTGGGAAAGAGAATATGTAGAGTTTAATATAAGCTTTCAATGCCAGATTGAGGACTCCTAATTTACACTAGAGGCAATAGATTTTTTTTCCTTGGTAAAGAGGATAAGACAGAAAGATTTGCATTTTTAGAATATCAATTTAGCAACTATATAGAATGTAGATTAGAAAAGAGAGATACTAAGACCCAGAACATGAGTTGAAAGGTTATTGCAATAGTCCAGGCGAATGGCAATGGGGCTTGAAGATTGGGAGAGATTGTGTACAACAAATAAGAGGGGTTCCACAGCTGTAGAATCAATAAGATGGCCATAGAATGGCAGTGCCCAGTCAAGAAGGGGAAAGATTCAGGCCCTGGCCCCCAGAATAAATCTATTTCTAAGTCTTCAGTGGCTGTGGAAGAACAAAGTAGTGATTAGATATTTAGAGCTGTACTATTGGCTCACTCCAATGAGACATACTCAAGAAAAACCCCAACTGTGAGAGCAGGTACTCAGATTCTGATACTGTGGCTCCCAGAAGTCTGGGGGGGTCCTCCATGGGACTTTGAGAGTAAGGACTATTTTGTGCCTTTCTTTGTACCACTATTGTTTAGTGCCTTGCATGTAGTGGTAATAAAGGCATGTTAAATTGTTGACAGGTTCTTAGATATCCTGAGCCTCTGGCTCTGAGATGGCTTACAGTTTCCCTCCAGAGCCAGAAATCTGACTCTTATATATCTAGAGGCTGCTTATTACGTGCCTGGAACATGACTGAGTGCTGAGAAGACCAAGAAAGCAAAAAACAAACCCAACAACCAAAACCCCAAGCCATCTAGGCTTTCAAGGGGCTCATCTTCCCATGGAGAAGTTGACATTTACTACTCTTAGGTAGATACAAGGTAAATCATATATAAAGAAGATGAGAAACAATGAAAAGAATTGGGTCAAGTAGCATCTCAAACAATGCTACAAAGTAGTAATTCTTAAGGCAGTTTAGAATTGTTCAAAAATTGAGGAACTGATCAATTTAGGGACTCAATAAGGAAAGGAAAATATACCTGGTACTTTGCCCCTGTGTATGATTAACACAAAGAACCCAATCAACATGTAAAAAACAAGGGATAAAATTGAACAGGAATATGGAAGAAATTAGATTTAATTATATTTATTTTTATTTTATTTACCTTATATAAAGTCCAATGGATAAAAATCCTAGATATAAAAGATCACATCCTAAACACATTAAAAATACATGAAAAGGGGCAGGTAGGTGGCGTAGTGGATAGAGCACCAGCCCTAAAGTCAAGAAGACCTGAGTTCAAATGTGACCTCCGATACTTAACATTTCCTGGCTGTGTGACCCTGGGCAAGTCATTTAACCACAATTGCTTCAGTAAAAAAATTACATGAAAAAATACTTACATCTTTAATAGGAAAAAACTTCATGTCCAACAAGAGATGAAGAAGATTACCAAAGATAAAATGGACAATTTTGATTACATAAAATTAGAAAGGTTTATATAAACAATTCCAACAAAACTAAGATTTAATAGGAAAACAAATGAGGACAAAAAAAATCTTTGCAGAAAGTTTGTCTGATGAGAATCTAATTTCCAAGATACATTTTAATTTTAATCAGGAACTGATTCAAATTTATGAGAATAAAACCCATTCCCAATTGAAAAATGGCCTAAAGATATAAATGGACAGTTCTTAAGGGAAGAAACCTAGGCAATCTATAGCCAAATGGAAAAATGCTCAAAATGGCTACTAATTAGAGAAATGCAAATTAAATTTCCCACACCCATCAAATTGGGAGACATGACAAAAGTGGAAAGTTATCCATGTTGGAGAGACTGTGGGAAAATTGGGATACTTATAGACAACTGGTGAACCTGTAAAGAGGTACAACCATTCCAGAAAGCAATTTGAAATTATACACAAACATTACTGAACCATATGTGTCTTTTGATTCAATCATACCACTCCTTGCTAAAAGAGATCAAGGAAACAGGAAGAGGCTTATGGGAATAAAAATATAGTAGTAATTCTTTTTAAGGTGGTTAAAAACTGGAAACTAAAGAGATGCCCATCAACTGGAATACAGTTAAATAAGTTATGGTAGATGAATGTGATGGAATACAGTTATGCTGCAAGCAATGAAGAAACATATAATTTCAGAAAGACAGAGAGACTTCTATGAACTGATTCAGAGTGATGTAGGAAAAAATAGAAGAAAAATTTATAGTGTAACACAATATTACAGAAACAGAATTCTGGGGATTAGTAAACTGATGAAGAATGAAATGAGCAGAACCAGAATAACAAATAATAACTCTACAAAGACAAAAAATATGAAAGCTGGAAGAACACTAATTGATAAAATGAGAGGACCAGTGCTGAAATGTGCTATCCATGTCAGAGAGGTGACAGATTTGGAGTATAGAAATATATGCATATATAAATATATACACAAATATAAAACAAAGAAATGTAAATATATACATATAATATATAAATAAAAATGTAAATATATATAAATAATACATATGTATATGTTTGTATATATATATGTACAGAAAAAAATTCCTTGTAGCAAATATTCATAGTCAAGAAATTTATTGACCTTGACTATAAATATTTGTTATGAATTTTTTTCTTTTAAGTGGTTAGAGGTTTGGCGAGACATAAAATGGATTTTTACTAATTAAAACTTTTTAAAAATAGACTAGGAATGTTGCTGCAGTTGTGGAATTTTTCAAGCACTTCCAGATAATTGTTTTGCTTATTACAAGTGATTTTTCACAGAGTGAGAGTAATCTGTAGATGTTTGTATTATAACAACAAATTAATGAAAATAAAAAAAATAATGAAACAAAAAGTAAATGAAAATAGACTAAAAATAGGTGTACTAAGAGGGAAAATATTATCAGCTGGGAAGAGGGTCTGGGGTCTGGGAAATAGCTCCTGGAAAAGGTGAGATTTGAGCTGAGTTTTAAAAGAAGTCAAGGAAATTAAAAAAATAAAAGGAGGAGAAAGGGCATTCTAGGCACTGAGGACAATCAATACAAAGGCACAGAGGTGGGAAATGGAATTTTGTTTTTTTTCAGGTCAGCAAATAGGCCAGTGATGCTGGAAGGTGGACCAATATCCTGTACATAGAGTCAAGAAAAATCTGGATTCAAATCCTGGCTCAGGTGTTTACTGTGTGACCATGCTCAAGACATTTACCTTTTCTGGGCTTCAGTTTTCTTAATTGTAAAATAAGGAGCCAAATGAGATGATCTCTAAGGAATCCTCCAGTTCCAAGTCCTATGTGTTCTTCAGTGGATGAGGACAGCCCTAGAAAAGTTTGGGATGTGGACTCACTAAGTATTTATTAGGTGCCTACTATGTACCAAGTACTATGCCTAGAGAGCTCATTACTGAGTTGGGGAGGACTTGTGTGCATTATGGCATTTGCTTTATAAAGATGCTGAAGTTGTGGGGCCCTCTAGTTGTCTTCTACAAGAGCCATGTCAATGTTGGTCAAACTTCCCGTAGCATGACTCCTTCCCGCTTCCAGGCCCACCTGGAAATTTTTAATCCTGAATCCCTGATTCTCAAGCACTAGGACTGAGTTGCAGCTGGAGATAAATCAGAATGGGGAAAATATACACAAGTTCTGGGACTCTACTTTGAAAATACACCTGGAAAGGGCAACATGAGACAGTAGAAAAAACACGATTGGAAGGTGGAAATTTTGGTTGAGAATTCTAGCTCTGCCACGTGCTACTGAAATGACATTTAAAGTCTGAACCTGAGTTTCCTTATTTAGAAAAAGAGGATGGAGGTTCTATGATTTATCAGACATTTTCTGGCTCTATGTCCTATTATAAACCCAAGAATGCCAGACTGGGGCATTTGGAGCCCTCTGTTTTAGGTGCTTTCATGCCAGCTTGAGAAGGGTAGGAAACTTTTGCTCAGAACTCTGCAGGATAATTTAGGGTTTCCACAGACCAACTTGCATGACAAGAGCATCTGTCTTCCCCCAAATTTTACCAAGAAAGTGACCTTCAACTGAATTTCCCCCATGAACTTGGAGAGTGCAGAGGGCGATCTCATGTGGGCACTGGCACTGAGATTGGCCCCATTCCAAGACACTGAATCATTCTTTACATTGTATATTTTTGCAGGTGATACCCAAAGAAACCACAGGCTGCTTTGAAGTCCATACCAAATTACTCTTGGGATTGACTAATCCCTCATGTCCTTCTTCTTCTCTTCCTCCTCCTCCTCTTTCTACTTATATTCTTCTTCTTTCTACTTTCTCTCAACTTTCTCTCTCTCTTCCTTTCCCTTTATCCCTCTCCTTCCCTCCTTTCTATTTCTCTCTGTCTACCCCTTCCCTTTTTGATATGTAGGTTGTGTAAGTATTGCCATCACTCCCACTTTACAGATGAAGAAACTAAAGCTTAGTGGGATTAAGTAACCTGCCCAATATCACACAATTTGTGAGATTTATAGCTAGGACATGATCCTAGATCTTCTGCTCTAAGGCATCGTAATATTACTTCCTTTCTGCTCCTCTTATGCTCCTTATGCTGCTCTTATCTGAACTCTAGTTGACCATGCTTATTATGTACAACATCTATTATAGCAGATTGGTATGCTGAAGCTAGTCAGAAAGATCTGGGCTCAAATTCAACCTCAGACATTTATTAGTTGTGATATCCTGGGTATGTCCCTTAGCCCTCTGAACCTCAGTTTTCTCATTAGTTAAAAACAGTTAATGTTAATACATATACTACTTATGGGATTGTTGTGAGGATCAAATGAAATAACAACAATAAGAACAATAACAGTAATGATGATAATGGTAACTAACATTTATATGGTATGTTGCAAAACTCTCATTCATCTCATTTAAACAAGGCAGATGCTCTTATTTTCATTTATAGATGAAGAAATGGGGAAGGTAAAGTTAAGTTACAGCTTCACAGACATCAAAGTATATGCTAATATTTGATTTTAAAACTTGTTATTTAGAAATGGAAAACAAAACTTTTATTTCCTACTCTGATTGAATCTTTATGTGTTGGCTTTCCTTTTATTAAAGTTTTGTAACGAGACAATTTTAGAATGAAAAAACAAACATTAGGTTAAAGCATCAAAAGAATTCTCCTTCTACCTTGGTTGCTAATCAATTATGATTTTGAGGAAGTTATTTTTGTTTCTCTTTGTCTCAATTTTCTCATCTATAAAATAGAAGGAAGGAATTAAGTGATTTCTTGGCTTCTTTCTGACTTGGACATCCTTCATTCCAAAGTTTCTTCCATACCTAACATTCTATGTTCTGAGGCCTCTTCTGGTTTATAGTTTCTCTGTTGTGAAGTTCCAGTTCTGATGACCCATATAATCAATATGATATTCCAAGACAACTTTGCTCCTGAACAGTCTTTAGCTCTTTTCCCAGAATGTTCCAAGTATGTGAAGTCACAAACAGCATGGTTATCATTAGCATGTTATTAATATGTAAAGTATTAGTATTAAGATAACTGCCCTGAAGTTTAAAAAAATTATTGGCTTTGACAGTGGAAGGATCAGAAATTAAGAGCTAGAAAAGGATCTCAAAAATCCACCTTGTCCAATACCTTCATTTTATAAATTGTGAAACTTTGGTCCAGGACATTGAAATGGAGCTACATGCTATCAGGCATTAGATTTGGTGTCAGTAAGATCTGAGTTCAAATCCAGCCTCAAATGCTTCCTAACTGCGTGACCCTAGGCAAGTCACTTAACTCTCTGCCTCAGTTTCCTCATCTGGAAGATGGAAATAATAGCAACTGTCTTGTAGGATTGTTGCGAGAACCAAATAAAATCCTTAAGACTTCATATTGTTGTCATTCAGTAGTTTCCAACACATTATGATCCCATGGAAGGTTTTTTTTGGCAAAGAAAGGTACTGGGGTAGTTTGCCATTTCTCCAGTCTCTCATCTTTTTACAGGTGAGGAAACTGAGGCAAAAAGAGTTAAGTAGTTTGTCGAGGGTCACAGAATTAGGAAGTATTTGAGGCTGAATTTAAACTCAGTTTTTTTTTTAGCACTTTCCACTGTGCCACCTAGCTGTTCTAAGGCTTCAATACGCAAACAAGTATTATGTATCTTGCCAAGTCAATACTGAGGTGGGATTTTATCTCAGGACTTCTGATTCCATGGCTTCCACTATGCACTGTTCCATTTTGCCTCTTTGGAAATTATCCAGTTCAACTGAGGTTTGGGGAGATAGTTTGACTAAAATCACAAATGGGATGACTTACAGACCCAAGGTTTGAAATCAGGTCTTTGAGAGGCTTTTGACTGCCTCTGTCTTTGGTTGGGCAATATGAGACTTGATTCCCTTCCATCTTTAACATTCTATGATTCTGGGATGTTTTTGTAGGCTAAGTATTCCTTTGTACATGACATTAAAACTCATGGAGCTAATTAACTTCAGGAACATGAGATAGGTGACAAGATCACATGTTGAAGGGAAATTTCAGGCATATTCCTAACCCTCCTGATATCATCTCTGTTATGTTTTCCCATTAAATGTCCATAGTTGAGGCCATTCAGAGATGGATGGACCACTCATTGACCACAGAATCAGAGATTTAGAGCTGAAGGAATGTTATTGACTATGGAGTCCAGCTCCCTGTCTTACAGATGAGTTAACAAGTTGAGAATGGCGGAATGACTTGCTTAGGATTACAAAGCTACAAAGTGTCTGAGGTTCTTCCTGATTCCAAGCTTGACATCTCCATGTCCCTCTTCTCAGATTGCCAGGATGCTTAATGTAGATTAGGAGTGGTGATGGAGGAAGAATATAGCTGACAAGATCACTCGCTTAACTAGTTGTGTGACCCTGGGCACTTACTCCTGTTTTTTTCATCTTCAGTTTTTATCTATTTTCAACTTGAAATTTTCAACTTCAGTTTTTTTCATCTGTAAAATGAACTGGGGAAGGAAATGACAAACCATTCCAATATCTTTGTTAAGAAAACCTCAGTGGGGGTCACAAAGAGTTGGATACAACTAAATGACAATAAAGTGATGATAACTAGTTCATGTTAGACCTGGAAGGAATGTTAAAGGCTGTCTAGAGCAGCCCGCACATTTTATAGAGGAAGAAAGAAAGATTCAGAAGAGAATGATAGGAGACATTAGCCTCTTGTTTCTGATGTGGATCATTCTGTAGTAACAGTGAAGGGAACTAACCATTCATACTCATTTGTGACAATAGCTATAAAAGGAAGGGATGGGATTTTGAATGAAGAACCGAATCCATGTGGCTGAGAATATAATTCTTCCCTGATGAGATGGAAACAATTTTGCTATTTCCATTCTTCCCCCTCATCCCAACCACATCACCAACACCTCACTTTGAGAATATGAAAAATAATAATAATGTGGGTTACCCATAAAACCAAGTAATATGAAGTATGACTAGAGAAATGTGATTGATTTTTTAATAAGCAGACCAGAAGTTCCTCATTGAAATGAGTTGCATTCCCCTGAGAAGCACCAGGCTCCTTGTGGGACTGTTTTTTAGAACTTTCAGTACATTCCCCTAAATCTCCTCCATAGTGAGGAGATTTATCCATTGAGGGTGGGCTTGGGTGTTGGAACTATTACTGGTCAATGTGAGGCACAAAGAAGGTGGGAGGAAGTAGAAGAGGATTTATTTATTAAAATAAAAAAAGTAATTACAGGTTATTGGGGTTCAAGTTTTATGAAACAGTGGAGTTAGGGAAGTTGTGATTTTTTAGGGGAAGAGGTAAAACAATCTTCTCTAATGAAAGTGAAGTACTTTAGTAGCTTGTAAATTGGAAATAACATTTGGTGCTGGAGAGGGGTATATACTTTGGGGAACAATTCTCATGCCATTTGAATAAATGTTGTTTCTCAAAGTGACTACTTGGAAGGACAAGGTACCCTGAGAAACCTCTTAGTCTCTGTTTCTATTTGTCTTTGTCTGTCTTTCTCTCTTTCACTCTCTGACTTTCTATCTTTGTCTCTTCTTCCCTTTTCCTACCTTCCTCAGAACTGAACTCAGAGATGAGTAGGGTTCAATACCATTTGAGAATTATGAAATTTTTTCAGTAGTCTTAACAGCTACTCCTGTAAAAATCCATCTCTTAACACCATGATGCTTCCAGGGAGACTATATTTCTGCAAATCATTAAACAATATAATCTTGGGAGAGTCAAACTCACAAGGCGACCCAGATGATGCATATCTGAACATGCGTTAGCCTGTTAAAAGTGATGATTTGCTTCATTATAAAAGATACTAAAGACCAGGAGAGGAGGTGGGCTGTTCATGTGGTGAAGATGAGAGAGAATAGATAGATAGCCTGACTATGTCTTTGGTACTCTCGAGATATTAAAAGTACAAGAGGAAGGGTTTTAGGTAGTTTTTTGGATCTTCTGTGGGAGTTTGACGGATGCAAGACTCTGGGGATGCTGAATTGAAAGGCACTGAATTTTATGGGTTTACAGCTCCCTGAAGCAGTGATTATTTCCCAAGAGTCAGAACACCTGGTTTCAGATTTCACCTCTGGCACTTACTCCTTGTGTAATTTTAGTAAAGTCATTGTTCTTTTTCTCAGCCTCAGATTTCTGATCTATAAAATAGGGCAGTTGGATTGGATAGTCTCTGAGTCCCTTCCAACTCTGCAATTCATGATCCTATCATACAGAAATGGGCAGCTAGTTTGCATAGTAGATAGAGTTCCCAGTCTGGAGTCATAAAATCTTATTTTCCTGAGCAAGGTGCTTAATCTTATTTGCTTTAGTTTCTTCATCTGTAAAATGGGCTGGAGAAGGAAATGGCAAAACACTCCAGTATCTTTGCCAAGATAACCCCAAATGGAATTACAAGAACTCAGACAAGATTGAAAACAACTAAACAAATCATACATAAAAGAGTAACTGGGACAACTTTCTGTTTCTGGTAATTTGTAGATTAGTCTTGGGTGGAAGCTGATCCTTATCCTTTGTATCATGAATTTTTGTTTGAAAAGAAATGTGTGTGCTAATAAGCAATATGTATGTGTGTGTTCATGTGCATATATTAGTAGGTTTTGAGTACCCACATAAATGGACTGTATATTTCAGGCTTGGATCCTCAGGAAATTTGATCTGTATTTCCTCATCAGCATTCAAGTAAGGTCACTCCAAAAATGATTAACAGTAAGAAAATGAGGGGGGCAGCAAGGTGGCGCAGTGAATCGAGCACCAGCCCTGAATTCAGGAGGACCCCAGTTCAGATCTGGTCTCAGACACTTAACACTTCCTAGCTGTGTGACCCTGGGCAAGTCACTTAACCCTAGCCTCAAGGTTAAAAAAAAAAAAAAGAAAAAAATGCTTGTGTGGATCCTCAGAAGTATGGAGATGCTCCTTGGCTAGAACTCCACTTAGAAAGGTTGAGAGTGATTATGAATTAATGTAGTTCACAGAAGTAGCAAATACTGAGGGTGCAGGTTCACAATGTCAGTCCCCAAGAAATGACTCCTTCTAAATCCTTCTGTATCACAGAGGCTGGATTAAGATGCTCTGGCAAAGGCAGATATTCAAGCCCTATGTTGTGAGCTCCCTGTCTAGGAAAAGAGACCAGTATCTTGAGGTTCTCAGAGGCAGAGTGTTGGAGGGAGCAGGTCCATGTCGACAAAAGGGCACGGTTAAGAAGTAGACATAATGGGATGGGATAGAGGTAATGGAAAGGTATTATTATTTGCATCCATAGTGGTTATATGCACATGGATGAGATCATGGAACCATCAAAAATTATATTTTTATCTTTTATCTATGAAAGAAGACAGGGAGTCAGGGAAGCTGAGTCTAACTATTAATAGACCTAAGTGACCTTGGTTTTCTTTCTCATATTACCTTTCTAAATCTCAGTTTCCTCATCTGTAAAATGACCAAATTGAATGACATGATTTTAGTAATCCTTTTCACCATGATGATTCTATGGAAAATGCTGGTCCTATATTTGACTTTTTTCTTTTTTCCATGAAGAAACTGACATATCTTTTATTTTCTTATATGCAGCTTAAAAATAAAAGAACATAAAAACACATTCAGAATCTTTTCTTTGGAATAGCATTTAAGTAGAGGGAGCAGTGGATCATTATGGCTTCTACAGGTGAAAGACCAATCTGACCTGGCAAATAGATGTGGTTTTTGGTGAGTGGGTTGTGGTGACCTGTGAGATGAAATGAAATTTGATGGGCTTGGCCCAGTTCCCTTTCCAGCATGCTTCACACACACACATCTCTAAACACAGCCCTGTCGCTGGCCTTCTTAGTCAGGATGTGAGGAGGGGCTCTAGGAAGTACTAGATATGAATGTCTTCATGGAACCCCCCACTGAGCCAGAAGCCTTTAGGAAACACAGATCACTTGAGTTGGAGAAGATGGGAAGTTTATCTGGAGACAGTTTGGTTCCTGAGGTCTAAGAATCACAGGAGTTTTTATCATTTCAGAGCTAGAGGAAACAGGATTGACTTCTATGATCCAGTTAGTATCAAAGGAGGGATTAACATTCTTTATAAAACACTGAGATTTGCAAAGACTTTAAGTTACCTTGGTACTTAGGAACATCTTGTAATTATGTATTTTTTTTCCTGAGTCAATTGGGGTTAAGTGACTTGCCCAGGGTCACACAGCTAGGAAGTATTAAGTGTCTGTGGTCACATTTGAACTCAGGTCCTCCTGACTTCAAGGCTGGCACTTTATCTGCTGTGCCATCTAGCTGCCCCATTATGTGCTATTTTTATCCCCAGTTTATAGCTTAGGAAAACTGGGATTGTGTGACCAAGCCAAGGTCACACAGTAAACGAAGATGGGAATCAACACTCTCCTGATTCCAAGTTCAGCATTCTATCATCTGTGTCATCTAACTGCCTGGGTAGCTACTAATTGATTAGCTGAATGTTGTATATGCTAGAATGGTGTACTAGGAGCTGCAGGAGATTTCAAATACAGATTTCTATAGTTGACGTTCTACTTCATTCTATTTAGTGAAATTAAGTCAAATTTAACTTTAAAAATTAATGCCACCTTTGTCTAAAGTCCAGCTTATTAAACTATGGGTTACAACCCCATGTGAGGTCTTATAACTGAATGTGATAGTTGTTAAATTATGGTTTATTGTCAGTAAAAAAAGTAAAAATTGGATTTGCTACCTATTTTATATACCTATATACCTAGGGTCACAGGAAAATTTCTTGGGCAGAAATGGGTCACAAGTGTAAAAAGTTTAAGAGCTCTTGATCTAAAGCACTGTGTTGTATGGGAGGAGTTAATATATAGTCATTGTCCTGATGGAGCTAACAATCTAGTGTGTGTGTGTGTGTGTGTGTGTGTGTGTGTGTGTGTGTGTGTGTGTGTAATCTCTGTTTTTAGAGCCAACAATATTAGAATTTGCATCAAACTGAGACCTGTAGAATATAAGAATGATAAAACATAAAAATGGAAGGGACTATTTTCTATATCATTTGTGTGTTTGTTGACTAATTATTTTCATGTTGTACCTTGCATTATAATTTGCACTCTTTGAACCAATAGACTGTGTTTTTCCTCTCTTCCTTCCTTCCTTCCTTCCTTCCTTCCTTCCTTCCTTCCTTCCTTCCTTCCTTCCTTCCTTCCTTCCTTCCTTCCTTCCTTCCTTCCTTCCTTCCTTCCTTCCTTCCTTCCTTCCTTCCTTCCTTCCACCACCACCAGAACCAACACTGCAATCAGCCCTATCACTACTACCACTACCATTACTATTATTACTACTACTATTACCAGCATTACTATTATCATTATTATAATTTTTACTACCACCATCACCATCATTACTACTATTAACACTCACTACTCCTCTTGTCACTTCCACCATCTTGACTGCCCCTAGTTAGCCTTTCCCTGTCTTCTCATTCTACTCCCATTTTTTGGGTGGCAGACTGCTTTGCAGTCTAAGTTCCCAGAAGTGCTACTGTTCTTTTCCCCTTGGTAGAATGTGCTGTGCTGCAGACATTGAAGAACTCCTATAGTTGGCCTTGAGAACATTAATTTCCTGGGCCAGAACCAAGAACATTTCTCACTTCAAGGTTTTCTCTGACTTCTACACTTAACATCTTGTTATAGATTGACCTCTTCATTGCCTTCTTGCTCCCTAGATCTTCCTTTCCTCCATTTATTTCTTAGAATAGTGTAAGGACTCAGAAGTCCTTTAAGTTTCTCTGTCCTGAGACAAAGTCCAAGTCACCCTGTCTTAGTTACATATATATTCTCTACTCTCTCATGTGATCAAACAAGTGTGAAAATATGCAGTTTATAATTCCATCCAATTCTAAGCCTCCCATCTAATTTCTGCCCCTACCTCCAACTATAAAACTGATCCTCCTGATCTAATTACAGTCTACCCAAAAGCCCAAGAAGTTAGAATGGATTAGAAGTAGGAGCTGGAGTTATGTTGAAGACATTTCCCTTACTGTTAAGTTCTCTTCATTTGCTCAGACAATGTTGATAGAGACCTGGTTGCTGCTCTTTTGGTGTAGTATAGGAAACATTGGACCTTGAAAAAGAGGACCTGAGTTCTAATTTTGACAACACTTGATTCCTATGTGGCTTTGGACAAATTCTAGGAAAACCTATCTCAGGGGATCTGTTTTCTCCTTTGTAAAAGAGGGAATTAGAAGATTTCTCTCAGCACTAAATAGATCTCAGTATCTTTGTCATTTATAGTTCCCACAACTTTAAAAGGGATTTCTAAAAACATAGTCATTAGAAGCAAGGTAGTAACTGTCCATGGGTGGGAGTGGAGAGGAATTTTACCTGTGTAAATAAACAACTCAGCTTAGGCTAGGGCTCTAAGCCACAAACTGTAAAGCTAAACTATGCAAAGCACACACCTCCACCCCGTTAAAAATACCTTCGGAGAGGTCAGCCTCTTCTTCCTTTGTTGGGGAGAGCAAGAACTATCTTTGTAAATGGTCTCACACCAGCTGTAGCTGCTGAGTTAGGATTTGCATAGGCTTTCCCCAAGGGTTCTAAGTGGTGTTCCAGCCAGTGATTACCTGGTGGATAGGTACTGTCCCCTGGTGGTTAGTCATGGGGGGAAAGATCTTGAAGGCTAAGAGGTTGGTCCTTCTGGGTTCTAGTTGGGATCTGCCACTCACTTCCTTTGTGAGTGTGTGTGTGTGTGTGTGTGTGTGTGTGTGTGTGTGTGTGAAATAGGATCAATAGGATCAAAGATTTGGAGCTGGGAGGAGACTTAGAAAGCATGAATCTAAGTCCTTTATTTTACACGTAAGGAAAATGAGGTCCAGGGACTTTAAATAGCTCAATTAGATTACACACATACATTTTAAGAGGTAGAACCTCAATGACAATGTTGTTGTTTTCTTGACAAAGACATTGGAGTGGTTTGTCATTTCTTTCTCCAGCTCATTTTACAGATGAGGAAACTGAGGCAAACAGGATAAAGTGACTTGCTTTGGGTCACATAGCTAGTAAGTTATTTCTAACCTCTGTGAAATTGGGGTGAGATCATGTAGTATAAAGAATAGCGACTTAACAGTCAGGTAAACTGAGGCTATATGTTTAACAGCCAAGGCATTGCATTCTGAGCCTCAGTCACTGAGTCTTTAAAATGGGGGTAATAATATTTGCCACTTTCTGCATAGGGCTGTTGTAAAGAAACACTGGGAGTTATAATTACAGCTCAAACTCTATCCAGGAAATGTCATTTCCCTCCCTGTGTAATGGTAGTTTTGTGTAATATTTTACTCCGAAAGATAGAATTGTACAATAAAAAAGCCTTGAAATAGAAATGGTTCTGATTTGGGCTCTGTTACTAACTTGCTATATGACCCTAAGCAAGTCATTTCTCATATCTTTCACCAGGAGCAATAATAGTAAACAAGATCAGCATAAAAGGTCACAACTTTAAATATACTCCCTGCGTAATCTCCCTGATCTCAACAGCAAGGGCAAGTCCTTTGCCAATTATGATCTATCTAAACTTTCTCATCTCATGTAGCCCTGACTTGTGACCTTCCAGAAATCTTCCATTGAGGAAGGTGAATGCAGTATTTACTCAAAAGGATCAGGGCATCAATGTAGTCATTTTCTAGGATAATGTAGAAATGATCTGTGTCGGGAATTCTTATCTGTCCTCCCCCCCACCTGGAGAGGAGGAAAGACAAATAAGACTATATTGATGGTAATTTGGGAAAAGAGAGTGGAAAATATTGCCTTATTTTCTTCTCTGGAGAGATGACTGATTGATCAGAGTCCCCTAGAAATTTGTCCTGGCCTGACTTGAGACACTTATAAAGATGGGATTGAAATGAGTTCTCAGCTTGCCCAACCGTGGTAAGTTCATCAAGTGAGAGGATATTTCATTATGGTTTACAAAATGTGAACAAAGGCAGGACACTTCTCAAGGTATAATGTGAAGTCTGGGTAGATTGTCTGAGGATTTGATCATGCCTTGTGAAATGTGTGTTGAGCTATTTGGAATCAAATTGTTGAATGATCTGCTTGCTGAGAGAGAGTAGTTGTCTCTGAGAAGGAGACATTTAGAAGTGGGGAAGGAGGGAGTACTTCAGTCTGAGCCTTGATCACCTTTCCTTTCCAGTCTTGGTCAGGGAAGACCTTGTGAGCCATGAAGATCTCAGAGGATTTTGGGCTACCCATCTTCTTATCAGCATCTTGGATCCCTGATGTATTCTCGGAACAGTTGATGGCAGTGTCTGCACCTGGAATTCTACAAAGAGCATGGCAAAAAGCTACATTGTGCTGAAGGAGAGCATCTTAATACCCCACAAAGAGGAGAAAAAGCTTCTGGAAATCAGGAGCAACTCCTTTCCCAAATATGTTGTCTAAGCATGAACCTACTTTCTCTTGGATTTTACGTACTGGTGGGTGTACTGATGGGGAGAGACAGAGACACACGAAGAGAGACATAGAGAAATAGAGACACATATAGAGAAAGTAAGAGACAGAGACAGTGGCACACAGAGATGGGAAATAGAGATAGAAAAAGAGCCAGCCAGTCAGACAGAATTTCTTACATCCATCCTTAAATGGCAAGAAAGTGAAGCTGGTAAAGATAAAGGAACCATATAAATGACCCTTGGGATTTTCAAGTATCTTTCAGACTTAATGGTTGCTCATTCAAAGAATTCTGTTTTTCTTTCTTTTTTCTTTAAAAAAAAACTTTTGTCCCCCAATAATATTATGGCCTATATATTTCTAAGTAAGTGGTTGGTTTCAGCAAGGAAGGTGGGGAAGGGCAGTAGGCATATATTATCTCTGGTTTCCTGGGTGGAGGTTATGAGCCAAGAGAATGAGAAATCCCCCAGAATGAATATGGGCCCTTTGTGCTACCTTACTTTATGATACAAAGGTTATAACATGGTTGGGTTTTATTCATGAGCTTTATGAAAGAGTCTGTTTTTATTTATAAGACTTGGTCCTGCCATAATCAAAGCCCTCCTCTTTTATGATCATACTATAACCTTGCTCCAAAACATTTTAGTTACTTTAGAAGACTTAGATCTCCACTAGGAAAAAGTAACAGACAATGCTTAAAGAAAATAGCTTTTATTAGGGATACATTTTTCATCATGAAATAGATGATGACTAGACATTTGTTTCTAAGGAAAAAACAATGAGCTCTCTGGAGGGGGCAGATACACTGGCTCCCAGACTAGAGAGTGGTGATCTTCAGGCCTGGCAGGAGGACAAAAGGAAGAAATGATCCATGTGAAAGATGTCCCTCCCCTGCCCTGATACTCAGATTATGCCAGAATCTTGGTCACCATTTCAATTCTTCAATGTGAGGCACATACAATAGAGTTGAGTTAAGGTCCAAAAGAGGGCCAGGGGTGATAAAAGAAGGGAGGGATTTGCTTAGACACATCTGATTGGCTTCTCACCTCTGGTGTCTTAGGCAAGTAGGTACCGATTAGTTAGGAAGCTATAGATGCTTTTGGTTTTGAACATTCCAAGGAAAGAAGAATTCAGGTACGGGAGATAGGATATGATCCAGAAAAAAAAAAAGCTAGAGTGTGGCCCCAGGCAGCAGGGAGACGGTCATCGGAATAGCCTGTCACCAGAAATGGAGGGAAAAAAAAACCAACCACTTTTTTTTTCTTTTTCTCTCTTATCATAGGTTTTTCTTGGGCCACATTTTTACACTAAACTAATTTTAAACTAAACCATGTGGATGTTTTCATTTTTGAATAGAAATCAATGGTGTGTGTCAGACATACATTGAATCAATAGGAAGTTCTGCTTTTGACTTACAGTGGTGTTATATTCTAGGGCTGTCTGCAAACATCTGGATGAAGTAATGGGTTCGGTTCATTATCTGGCTATTTGCAGTTTTTCTAGGGTCAAGTCTAATGTAAGCAGAAAATATGACCATTCTTGTGGTTAGGGACTGCTGACATATGACATAGTTTTTAGCACATCCCCTGAATTATAGATCAATGCACTGGCAAAACTAGAAAAATAAAAGATCATCTAGTTGATAGAGATGTCTACAGCAGGAGGGACTTGCATAAGTTGTGAATTAGCAGTGATAGAATTATTCAAGTAAAGCAACTAAAGTACAGAATTTAGTTACTATTCTCCAAAGGAACCTGATTTTGGCTTTTGTGTGACTCTGGAGGAGGGCTGTGCTGAGTACTTGCCCCTTCCTTAACTATTTCCAAGGAGAGCACTACTGAGCTAAAATTATATCTATCACTCCTCAAATATCGGTAGTTTAAGAGAGTGCTACTTTTAGAAGGGGGAAGGATCAATTGAGTTTTGCAGTTGTAGATTTCATATTTGCTGCAAAACCCACAAAGTACTATAATAGGAAGCTACTGGTACTTAAGCATTCAACTATGCATAATTCATCTCAGAAGTATTTGTCTGTATAAGGAAGGAATCATATCAAAAACCCAGACTGTACAGAATAATATATTTAAAAAACCAAATCAAACCCAGACTGCATCATACCATTATAATCTAAAAGAAAAAACAATGAACACTAGGGTATGAAAAAGTCCTGGCTGGAGGTTCTCTACAAATATAAATAGCTAAGTGTTTTTTTCCAGATGAAGTATCTTAGCCTGAGAAAGAGGTTAGGTAGCTTATTCAAGGTCAAATAGCCAGTAATTGTATATTGTGGACATTAAATAAATGCTTTTTGAATTGATTTGAGTTGAATCCGATATTGTTTCCTCTTGAGTAAATGGGGACATTTTGGAGAGGTGCAATGATATAGTGGAAGGTTAGGAGACTAGGATTCACCTTTGATATATGATACTCACTTTGTGATGTTGGACAAGTTAATAAATCTCTCTGTGCTTAAGAGTCTTATAGAATAAAATGGATGTTGGATTTGATGATTTGCAAGGTCCCTTCTTCCTCCAGATCTATCATTTTATAATTTTTCTTTAGAGACTCAGTTTTCCAATTACTAAAACAAATACATTGGACTAGAAAATCTTCCATGACCATTTCAGTTCTGCTATGTTATGACCTATGAGACAAGCTATGGACATAGCTTTGCACACTATATAACAATGTGTAGAAACTAAAGATTATGGGGATCAATAAGAATACCAATAATATGATAAAAACAAAAAGTATGAATTATTATGTCAAATTCTTAAAATGATTTATATGAATATTGTGGGGGCACAAACAGAGATGGCTACTTGACAACAATGGAAACTCCCATTTCTGCTTTGGTTTTGCCAAAGGTCCCAGGTTGTCTTGTGCAGGAGTGTGGTTGGTGCAGACTCAAACTGTATTTACAGGATGCCTGGTGAGAAGCTAGATGGGGGTTTCACATGATGGGGATGAGCTGCAAGAGAACTTACAATGCAGGGGAGGAAAAGAGGAAAGAAAGAAAGGAAAGAAAGAAAGAAAGAAAGAAAGAAAGAAAGAAAGAAAGAAAGAAAGAAAGAAAGAAAGAAAGAAAGAAAGAAAGAAAGAAAGAAAGAAAGAAAGAAAGAAAGAAAGAAAGAAAGAAAGAAAGAAAGAAAGAAAGAAAGAAAGAAAGAAGGGAGGGAGGGAGGGAGGGAGAAAGGAAGGAAGGATGAAAGGAAGGAAGGAAGGAAGGAAGGAAGGAAGGAAGGAAGGAAGGAAGGAAGGAAGGAAGGAGGGAAGGGAGGAAGGAGGGAAGGAAGGAAGAAAGGAAGGAAGGAAGAAAGAAAGAAAGAAAGAAAGAAAGAAAGAGGGAGGAAGGGAGGGAAGGAAGGAAGGAGGGAAGGAAGGAAGAGAAAAAAAAAAGAAAGGCAGACAGAGACAGAGAGAAAGAGGGAAAGAGAGAGACAAAGAAACACACAGAGAAACAGAGAGACAGATTTAGCAGATTCAAAGTTTGGCTCACTCCTCTTGGTTTCCTTCCACTACTGACAGTGATGGCTGTAGTATATATCAAAACTACGGTGCTTCTGGAATACTGAGGCTTAATGAGAAAAGGCCTTTGGAACTTGAGGCTTATTGTGGAGGTAATGCTCTCCCAGGCATCTGGACTTCATCAGTTGTCCCGTGGGGAAGTGTTTAACACCCTTTCTTTTCTATAACTTGCATTGTTGTGCTGGTGAGGGGCTCTTGGGAATATAGAGTATCAGATGCATACTCTTCTGACACTGAAGTTGTGAGGGGGGATCATTTTAGAAAACGGAGTGTGAGAGTTTGCTTTCTGATTCCAGCTCTATATGGTGTTTTTTGAATCTCAAGAATCACTAACAATAGCATTTGACATATGCTATCATATCAAATTCTTACTACAGACCTGTGAGGTAGATGCTTTTTATTATCCCATTGCCCAGATGGGGAAACTGAGTCCATGAGAAGGTAGATAATTTGTTTTAGTCTGGATCACTCTTAGGTATCTGAAGTATTTAATGGTTGTATGACCCTAGGCAAGCCACTTGACACTATTTGCCTCAGTTTCCTCATCTGTAAAATGAGTTAGAGAAAGGAATGGCAAATCACTCTATCATCTTAACAAAAAAACCCCAAATGAAGCCATGAAAAGTCAAACACAACTGTACATAAACAAAACAACAACTGCCTTTTAAGTAAACGTCCTTTATTTCATTATGATTTCATGTGTTGAATTTTAGTCTTGTTCACCTGGGGTGTAGGTGTAGGTTGGAAGAAGGAAGAGTATTAGCAGAAATGAAGGCTTATAATCATATATCTGAGTCCCATGTGGATTCCAGGAATCTGAATGTAGAAAGAAGTTGGGTGCTACTTTGCTTATCTCCCCATCTAGATTATTCAACCTCCAAAGAGTGGAAGATGTCCTATTTCCCCTTATTTTTCTGCTATCTAATATCCTAGTAAGATCCTAATAGTTAAAGCCAGAAGGAGCCTTGCAATTATTAATTTCACCCTTTGATTTTTTTGTTGTTGAATCAGGTCACTCATATTTAATTCTCTGTGACCCTATGTGGAATTTTCTTCACAAACTTTTTGGAGCGGTTCACAGTTTTCTTCTCCAGCTAATTTTACAGATAGTAAGAGTCCGGGGCTATATTGAACTCAAGCTCTCTTGACTCTAGGACCTGTGCTCTAGCCACTGGACTACCTGGCTAACCCTTTCATTTACAGATGAGAAAAGCTGAAACTCAGAGAGAAGTGACTTGCTCAGATTTTCTAATTTATGAGGCTTTTTCTGCCTCTTTGTACTGAGGCTCAAGCAAATAATTGTGGATTAACTGGCCAGTGTACTTTAAAATGTTTTCCATGCTCGGTCCATGCTAGAACCTAAACAACAGAGAATTTTGGTGAAATGAAGTGTGCTTCTAGTTATGGCAAATCTATTCCATATGGAAGCCTTATTTCAGGGTCTGTTGCAAACTTATGATTTTTACACCTTTATGTCCCCACTTTAGGGACACCCAGATCTCTCACTCTCTACTATGGCAATATTCAGACAGAAGCCACCAGCATCTGCTTTTGTACCAATGCCAGATCCCAGAGGCCTTCTGACCATTTCCTCTTTCAGGGACAAAATACACACATCAAAACCAGAAGAGCTTAAGGTTGCCTAATGAGATCTAGAAAAATCTGACCACATTTAAAGGAAGAAGGCATTTAGTTATATAAGAAGTTGGTTTAAGGTATACATTTACAATGAGTCAATGTAAAATGTATAATTCTCTCTTTTTAAAATTAATTTTATAATTGTAATTTTTTGACAGTATATATGCATGAGTAATTTTTATAACATTATCCCTTGTATTCATTTTTCCAGATTATCCCCCTCTCCCTCTACTCCCTCCCCTAGATGACAGGCAATCCCATACATTTTACATGTGTTACAGTATAACCTAGATACAATATATGTGTGCAAATCCAATTTTCTTGTTGCATGTTAAGTATTGGATTCTGAAGGTATAAGTAACCTGGGTAGATAGACAGCAGTGCTAATAAAATGTATAATTCTCAAAGAACAACTGGAAACATATCCCCTGATGCTCTACTGTATAATAGCTTATCTGGAAGGGTACATCTGCTACACAAGAAATCCTTTTGGAAAGGTATTAAAAGGAGAAAACACCCAAAAGGAACATACTAGTTGAAACTCTGTGGGTCTTTGTAGCCTCAAATATGCCTTGGATTGTACTCTGTATGTGGCTAATATGGCCTAACAGGAGAAAGAATTCTAGGAAACAGAATTCTGAAGAAGGAAGGGAGTTAAGACTCATCCATTGAATGTTTCCTCTGGGAATCAAAAGAGCTTTCTTTTTTGTTATTGTTTAAATTTTTTTATTGATATCTCTTGTTTTTATATTTTCTACATTATATAATCTATCTCCCCTCTTCTTCCTAAGGAAGATTTTCCTTATAACATAAAAAAGAGAAAAAGTAGAAAATAGAAAAAAACCAAAAATTAATCAACATAGTCAAATATACAGAGTTTCACAGTCATAGTTCCAGACTTTCTTAAAGAAAAGAGGGAGGAATCTCCTCATATCTTCTTGGGAAATTTAGTCATTATAATTTTACCTCATTGAGTTTTATTGTTGTTGATGACAATGTTATTTCTGTTGTTGTAGTCACTGAGTAGTACATAGCTTTGCCTGGTTTTGTTTACTTCACTTTGCAACAATTCATAAATTCATGCTTTTCTGTAGTCATTATATTCAGCATTTCTTGTTATGTAGTACTTTCCAATGCTTTCAGGTACCATAACGCCTTTAGCCATCCCCAATTGTTGAGCACTAATTTGCTTGCATTTAAAAAAATGCTACAATCAACTTTTTATTGTGCATCCAACCTTTCCTTGAGGTAAATGGGTAGCAAGACAAGGGGCTGGATATTTTAATCACTTCATTTGAATCTTCAAATTGTCTTCCAGGCTATTTAGGCAAATTACAGTCCCATTAACAATCATTAATGTTCCTGCATTTCCACAGACCAACCAATTTTGACTATTCACATCTTTTTGTCATCTTTGTGAATTCCTTGTGTATGAGATTGTTTTCTTTATTTGCATTTTTCTTATTGGTGATTTGGAGCAGTCTATTATATGATTGTTATTAGTTTGGATTTTTTTTTCTTTTCAGAACTTGTAGCTAGGTGATACAGTGGATACTGGAATCAGAACTGGGCTAAAATCTAATTGTACATATTTACTACTTGTGTGATCCTGGAGAAGTCACTTAACCTATATTTTCTTCAGTTTCCTCATCTGTAAAATGGGGATAATAATAACACTTTTATTTTACAGGGCTATCATGAAGACAAATAAGACAATAATTGTAAAGTGCTTACCATTGTGATTGATACTTGAGAAACAAATTAACATATAAATGTTAATTATATTATGAAAAATCTCTATTTGCCTTTATTTCCTTAACTATAAATGGGGATGATAATAGAAGCTACCTACCAAGATTGTTGTGAAGATCAAATGAGATAATTGTAAAATGCTTAGGACAGTGCCTGGTACATAGTATGCACTTTATAAATATTAGTTATTATTGCTTTTGTTGTTATATTATTTCACCATATATTTATTGGGAAATGGCTCTATTTGTATTAATTGTTACATATGTGGGGTATAAGATCCTTATCAGAGAGATTTGTTTCAAAAATGTCTTCCAGTTGACCACATCTCTTTTTATTCTATTGCACTAATTTTGTTTGCACAAATTTTTTTCAATTTCATGCCTTCAATGCAAAAAACTCACAACCATATATGGGATTTTAAAAAGCTATATTGTAGAAAATTCTGCATAAAAATGTTTGTGGCAGTTCTTTTTGTACTGGCAAGAAAGTAGAAACTGAATGGATGCCCATCAGTTGGAGAATGGATGAATAAGTTATGATACATTAATGTAATGGAATATTATTGTTCTATAAGAAATGATCAGCAGGATGATTTCAGAGAGAATTACATGAACTGATGCTAAGTGAAATGAGCAGAACCAGGAGATCATTGTACATGGCAACAAGAAGATTATATGGAGATCAAGTCTGATGAACAGGGCTCTTTTTAACAATGAAGTTATTGAGGCCAGTTTCAATGATCTTATAATGAAGAGACAACATACACCCAGAGAGAGAGGACTGTGGGTACTGGGGGTATATCAAACATAGCATTTTTACTCTTCTTCTTGTTGTTTGCTTGCATTTTGCTTTCTTTCTCATTGTTTTTCTTTTTTGATCTGATTTTTCTTGTGTAGCATGATATTTGTAAAAATATGTATAGAGGAATTAGACATGTTTAACATATTGGATTACTTGCTGTCTAGGGGAGGGGGAAGGGAAGGAAAATTTTGGAATACAGGGTTTTGTAAGGGTGAATGTTGAAAATTATTCAGGCATATGCTTTGAGAATAAAAAGCTTTAATAAAAGAGAAAATACTGCATTGATCATATGTAATGAGTTATTTCTAAATAATCAGTTTTGGCCCATTTAATTCCTATCCTATTTCTCTAGGTCCATTTTAAATGCCATCTCTTCTGTTGGGTCTTCCTTGATCTGTCCAGTAAGAAGTAATCTGTCCTGTCTGTAAGCTACTATAATTTGTATTATGATTACCTACCCTGCCTTTGCTTGTTGAATTCCTAAAGGCCTTTGAACTCCCAATTCTAATTTTACTTCTAGAAAGCCTTCCCTCATCTCCCCCAGTTAAGTAAGGTCCTTTTTCCTTTAGATGGTTTGTACCATCTAACAAATTTATCATGTAATATTGCATACTATAATTTCCTGGAGTCTGTAGAAAATCTAAAACCCATAGAACCAGAGCTGGACAATACCTTAGGTACCATATAATTAGAAATTCACAGAACTACAGAGTTGTAGGGAATCTTGGAGGCCATCTAATCCCACTAATATCTGAACAAGAATTTTTTGTGTAATATCTTCCAAAAATAGTCCCTCAGCCTTTGCCTGAAAACTTGCAGTAAGGTGTTAGTCAATTATTCAATAAGCATTTATTAAGTGTGTACTGTATGCCAGAAATATACAACATTCTAAAAGGAGGGTAAATATAATCTCTCTTCTACCTGATATGCTTTAAGTATTAGAAGACAGCTTTCTCATTGAGTTAACCAAATTCAGTTTCTTCTACTGATTTTATATGGCGTTCACTGGACTGGTTATTTTCCTCTGGGCACTCCCTAAATTATCAATGTCCTTCCTAGGATATGGCCTCTAGAATTAGACACAGAACTCCAGATATAATCTGTCCAGCAGCATAATCTCTAGGCTAGTTCTGCCTATGACATCTCTCTATATAGACTAAAATGGTATTGTATATTTGGGAGTGTCAAGTCAAATTCTTGACTCATATTTACCTCAGGATTCTCTAAAACCCCAAGCACTTTTCAGATGAGCAGCTGTCTCATCCCACATCTTCTATTTTGTAATTGTGAGGTGTATTTTTCAAATCCCCATGTAAACCATTATAAACATTTGCCCACCATAGAGTATTCTAAAAGTCTTGGTGCATTTTAAATTACAAAGATTTAAAACTGCACTAAGAATTTTGGGATATTCCATGTTTTGTCTTACTAAATTTGGCTCAATGCTGTAACTCATAAAGATATTTTTAGATACTAATTCCGTAATATCTAATATGCTTGCAACTATCCCTCCCAGCTCTGTAGTACCTGTAAATTTGGTCATCTTATCTGTTTAGCTTAATTATTGATAAAAATGCAGAGTAGATTATGGCCAAACTCTGGTACAAGGTGACACCAAGTTATTATTGAACAATTAACTCTGTTCCTAATTAACCTGACTCTGTGGTAGTCTACCCCATATCTGTCTTGTTCATAGGAAAAGCATGAAACACTTTATTAAATTCTTTGATTAAAATATCAGAATGTTGATTTTGAACATTAAAGGACTCTAGAGATCATTGAATCTAATGAATTCTGTCATTTTACTGGTAGAGAAACTGAGGATAACTTGCCCATAGTCACTCAGCTAGTAAATAGACAGAATAAACTGGGTTAAATGAACCTTCAAATCCAATACCCTATATCTTGAAGATTCTAAGTTGTATTAATACTTTTTTTTTAAAAGAAAGAAAACTTGAAAATGGGAGTAAGGTGAATGGAGGAAAAATGAATATTTGCTTGCTTCTATTACATATTGTACAATGTAACCTCCTGGACATAGGCAGGTGGTGCTTTGTTGTTATACTGGGGATAGAATGTAGAGCCTAAAGTTAGGAAGAACTGAGTTCAAATTCCAACTTAAATATTACCTAACCATCAATTAATATCTTTCTGCTTCAGTTAAGTCATCTATAAAAATGTTATAATGATCACATATATCTGACAAAGTTATTGTGAGGATCAAATGTGTTATGATTTATAAAGTATTTTGCAAACCTAAAAGCACCTAGATAAATGTGAGGGGCAAATTTTGTAGTACTTAGATGGGACTCAGATGGGATGAAATTTGATGTGTTGCTACTGGTTAAGTGTTGCTTTTGCTAACAACAATAAGCATTTATTAAGTACTCATTGCTGTGGTGATGTAGACACCACATTGTAAGCACCAGAAGTTGGGGTTCAGTCATATGAAAAATTCACAATGGCCATTTTCTTTGGCAAAAAGGTAGATTTATTTAGGGAAATAGCTTACAGACAAAATGAAGGGATACAATAGACACCAGGAATGGTAAATATGAACTAGAATGGGAGAGCATCTAAAGACAAGTTCCTCAGTGGAACTCAGAATTACCCAGTAGAAAGAGAGCATCACATAAGGTTGGGGTATGTTCTTAGTTAGTGGGCTAAATTCTGGGGGATGTAACATCCTAAAAGAATTAGTTAGCCATAGGGAGAAATGAGGTTGAGAAGCATAATGGAATTAAGAGAGATCATGTGACATGGGGGAAGGGGGAAGGAGAAAAACACCATGGTGGACAGACCCAAAGGAAGGCAATCGGGAAGTCATATCCCATAAGTAGATTCATAGGGAAAATTTAACCTCAGGGGTATGACTGGAATTTCTGACAGGGCATGGCAAGGTGAGGCTGCCCAAGATAGACTTCAGGGGTCTGACATAACTTGGATTTCTGACTGGAGGACAGACCTCTGTAGAAGGTGGGACCATGACTCTAAACTGATCTCTATCAGTGCCTTCTCTCTCCTTGTCTCAGGGATCAGTTCTTTAGTTTCTCTCTATCCAATACACCATTCAGAATCTCATCACGTACTATGTGTCACTATGCTAGGCACTGCGGATACAAAGAAAACAAATTCTTTGGGAATTATCAGTCTTTATGGGGTGAGACAATTTGCCAATGACTGTGTACACACAAGAAATAACCTGGATAAAGGGGAGCTATTCTCAGAGAGAAGGCACATTAGGAGATGGTGATATGATCAACTGCTAGGGTGGAAGTAGAGAGAAGAGAAAGGAAACCCTTTGTCCCTCAAAGGAGAAATATGACTTGACTAGTCATTACCTCTTTTCTCAGTATTCATCACCCAGAGAAACCAAATTGGGGATGTGAGAGAGAAAGTACTCTCACCTCTCCGACTGAACCTTTTTCACTCTCTCCCTTTTTCTTGGGTTTTTCTCAGTAAATAATATGGCATTTTTACTATGTGGTCATAGAGTAATAAGGTTTCGGGATGGATGAGACATTAGAAGTCATCTAGTTCTACCTCTTTATTTCACAAAACCCCAGAGAAGATAATGAGCTCACTTATGGTCACTTAGGCAGGATGTAGTGTAGCTTAGACTAGAAGCTTAATTCTTTGTCCCTGTTCTTTCTATTATATACCACATTGTCCCATTCCCACCCCCATCCACCATTCTAGGATAGGGCTTTTAGCTTGAGGTACAAAGGTGTGATTAATCTTGGAGTCAGAAAGCCAGGATTTGAACCACACCATTGCTGTTCATTTCCCATGCAACTTTATGTGGATCATTTCAGTCTGGGTCTTGGATTCCTCATCTAAAAAAGTATGGCTGATGCTTGGGGGAAATCTCTAAAAGCCCTTCTAGCTCTAACATTCCATGATCCTGTGACTTATTGGCTTCCAAGGCAATAGTTGGGGTTGCACTTTTGGATGTATATAGATTGAGTCTATGTAGAATAAGGTACAAATCCACACCTGAATTGCCATTGTGGATCACTCAGTTGGGTGGTGATGGAGTCATGCTTCTCTAGACATCATTAGTCATGCTCATTCCTTTTCTTCCCTTATCAGGAATTTTTATAAATTGATTCTTCTTCTACTTTTCATTTTACTTGTCATGTTCCCAAAAGGTATTATACCCTTACTTACAGATGCTCTTAAAAGCATTTTTTCCTCTTTTGCACTTCTGAAACCTCCCAAGATATCTTGTGGTTTACTGGCTAGATTTCTTTTTTTAAGGACCAGGCCTTAAACCAAAACCAATCGGATTCTAATTGGCCACTAAGAAGTCCCTAAGCCAAGCCTCATTTGGTCATTGTTTGGGTCCTGATTGACTCAGATTGAATGTAAATATCAGTCATTTCTGCTTTGGCCATGAAACCAGAGGGTCTTCCCCTTCCAGATTAATTAATTAATTTAGATTTGTTTTGGACTAAGCTGAGGAGGAGATTCTTTGCCTCAATTGCTACCTAATCTTAATCACTAAATGAGTGCAGCTTCAGTCCAATGGAGTGCTGTTGAAGATCTTAGTTTAAAAAGGCCAAGATCTCCCATTTCATCCAGGGCCTTTTTCACTTGTCCTGATCTATATCTTGCTGCTGGACTCAGATGGCTCTGGAGGTGAAAGTGAGGCAGGTGACCTCACACAGTCCTCCCTCACTTAAATCCAATTCACTTGCATTTCATGGCATCACCTCCCTGGTGTAATGGTCCTCTTCTATGACCTCTTTATTTATTAAATAATTTCATTTAATTATTTATTAAATAATTTAACTAATTAATAAATAGCTAATTTAATTACATATTAAATAATTTTGTTTGGAGAAAGAAACAACAATCTTTTCTACTTGACCAGCAACTACTTAAAGACAGGAACCGTTCATGTCTTATTCATTTTTGTATCCCTTACAACCTAACACAGAGTATTTCTTACACATAGTAGGAACTCTCAAGGTACTTGTTGAATCAGTGAATGAAGATCTATATAATGTGCTTAAACATTCAAACCAGCCCAGGCAGTGATCGTGTGCACATCCAGCTGTAGGCAGTGGAAAGTCCACAGCTGGCTAGGCTGAATACCAAGCAGGGCTCCAGGTGTGTGTGTGTGGGTTTCTTGGGTTCCTTCCACAGTGGAACAGGTGCATAGAGTGAGGGGGGCATCCTTCCTTTGGTGGCACATGTGACACCTTTGATGTTTTCTATATGCTGGCTGTAACTTCTTGTCCACAAAACCTAGTAATAACATGCAAAGTCCTTTGGAAGATATACCACCTCTGGGCAAGTCATGGACTTCTGGGGATGGAGCCAAGATGATGGAATTATATCAATAAGACAAGAAAAAGAAGCTCTTTTAACATTCCCCTTCAAATGACTTTTAAAAAATGTGTCAAATTGAATCCTGCAGTACAGAGCTAATAAAGCGTGAGAGAGACATTCTTGCATCCCAAGGCAACACAGGAGATTAGAAAGAAAGATCTGTGTTAAGGAGAGAGGAAGCTCACATATATGAAACATCAGTAGTAGGACTCAGTGGTGACAGAAGCAGTTTAGTGAGGTCTCAAATCAAAAATGATAAGGTGACCTGGGAATTGGTCAGAAAGAGATTATAGGGGATCTTTGTGCAGCCACTAGATATGGGACCAGACGCTGTTTGGCAACTTTTTTCCTACAAGAGACAGTGGAAGCCCTGAGGGGAAGTATTCTAGCCCTATGGGATCAGAGACCCTAATGGGCTTCCTGTTGGATAAGGACCAAATTGCAGATCAAGAGAGCAGTAACTACACTTTCCCCCAGATTATAACACTTTGGAAACACCAAAAAAATTCCAGCACCCCAAAACTACATCTGAAAACAATAATATTAAAAAAACCCTGAAGCTTGGGACAGAGTTCTCCCTGCTCTATCCCTCTTTCCCCAATGCTGAGAACAGAAGCCAATATTAATATAAAGTTCCAAAAAAAAAGTGAAGTGGGAAAACGAGCAAACAACAACAAAAAATACCTTATTATAAAAACTGTTATGGTGATAGGGAACATCAAAATACAAACTCAGAAGAAAACAATGAAATCAAAATAGCTACAATCAGTCTCAAAGAAAAAAAAAACTGAATTGGTTGCAAACCCAACAAGTATTCCTAGAAGAGCTTAAAAATGATTTTCAAAATCAAATAAGTGTGGTAGAGGAAAATTAGGTAGAGGAATGAAATGATGTAAGAAAATCATGAAAAAAATTAACATGGTATGGTAAAAAAAAGTACAAAAAATGCTAAAATAGAAATTAGCTAAATGGAAAAAAATTTGAAAGCAACCATGCAGATCTATGGAGCCACAGTCAGGATCCCAAAAGATATATTAGCTACTATATTTAAAAAAAGCAGACAGCTTGGAATATGGTATTCCAGAAGGCAAAAGAACTAGGATTACAACCAAGAATAATCTACCCAGAAAAATTGAGGGTAGTCCTTCAAGAAAAAAATTAAATATTTAATTAAATAGAGAACTTTTAAGCATCCCTGATGAAAAGATGAGAGCTTAATAAAATCTTTGCTATATCAATAAGACAAGAAAAATAAATTGAAGGAATAAAAATAGGCAATGAGGAAACAAAACTCTTTATCTTTACATATGACATGATACTATATTTAGGAAACTTTAGAGAATCAATTAAAAATCTAGTTGAGACAATCAACAATGTCAACAAAATTGAAGGATATAAAATAAACTCACCAAAATCATAATATTTCTACATACTCTCAATAAAACCCAGAAGGAAGAGATGGAGCAGTTCCATTTAAAATAACTGCAGACAATATAAAATACTTGTCAGTTTACCTGCCAGATGAGCTCTGGGATTACATGAACACAATTACAAAGTACTTTTCACACAAATAAAAATAAATTTAAGCAATTGGAGAAACATTAGGCTGAGCCAAAGTAATGTAAAGATAATTAAAGTTAATTTACTTATTCTGTGTCATACCAATCAAACTATCTAGGAATTATTTCATAGTGCTAGAAAAAAATCATAATGACATTAATTTGGAAGAACAAAAGGTCAACAATATTAAGGGAATAAAATATTAAGGAAGGGTTAGTTTCAGATTTCAAACAACTATATTACAAAGAAGTTTTCATAAAAATCTGGTACCAACAAAGAAATAGAGTGGTGGATCAGTGAAATAGATTAGGTAGACAAGACACAGTAGTAAATAACTATAGTAATCTGGTATTTACTCAAAGATTCAAACTTTTGGGATAAGAACTCAACATCTGACAAAATTGCTGGTAAAACTGGAAAGCAGTTTGGCAGAAACTAGGCATAGACCAACGCCTCATACTACATGTGAAGATAATGTCAGACTGGATAAATTATTTAGAAACAGTGATATCATAAGCAAATTATGGGATCATAGGAAAAATGTATCTGTCAGATCTATGGGTAAGGGAAAGGAGATAGAAGATTATGGGAAGTAAAGCAGTTAATTTTGATGACATGAAATTAAAAAAGGTTTTTGCACAAAACAAATGTGCCAAAATTAGAAGGAAAACAGGACATGCAGGAAGATTTTTTGCAGCAAATTTCTCTGGTAAAGGCCTCATTTCTCAAATAATTAGGGAACTGAGCCAAATTTGTAAAATTTAGAGCCATTCTCCAGTTGATACATGGCTAAGTGATAGGAACAGTTAGATTTCAGAAGAAATTAAAGCTGTGATTATAGACACAGGCAAAAATGCTCTGAATCATTAGTGATTATAGAAATGCAAACTAAAACAACTCTGAAGTACCACCTCACACCTATCAGATTGGCTAAAATGACAGAAAAAATGATAAATGCTGGAGAGAATGAAGAAAAATTGTGACGCTAATGCACAGTTATTTATTCAACTATTCTGGAAAATGATGTGGAACTATGACCAAAGAGATAAAACTGCACAGTTTTGATTCAGCAATATCACTCCCAGCTCTATATACCAAAGAGATCAAAGTAAAGGGAAGAAAACCTATTTTTACAAAAATATTTACAGCAGCTCTTTCTGTGGTGGCAAAGAATTGGAAATTGAGAGGATACCCATCAATTGGAGAATGCTGAACAAGTTATAATATAGGATTGTGATGGAATATTATTGTGTTTAAAAAATGATGAGAAGGAACAGCTAGATATTCACATGACTAGAGGGTCAGCCCTGAAATCAAGAGGATCTGAGTTAAAATCTGACCTTAGACACTTAATACTTATGAACTGTGTAACCCTGAGCAAATCACTAAACCCCAACTGCTTGCAAAAAAAAAAGAAAGGAAGAAAGAAATAAGAAATAAAAAAGAAAGTAAAAAGAAAGAAAAAAGGAAGAAAGAAAAAGAAAAAGAAAGAGAAGGAAAGAAAGAAAGAAAATAAGAAAGAAAAAGAAAGAAAGAATGGAAGGAAGGAAGGAAGGAAAGAAGGAAGGAAGGAAGGAAGGAAGGAAGGAAGGAAGGAAGGAAGGAAGGAAGGAAGGAAGGAAGGAAGGAAGGAAGAAAGGAAGGAAGGGAAGGAGGGAAGGAGGGAGGAAAAATGACGAGCAGGAGGAGCTAAATATTGACATGAATAGAGGATCAGCCCTGAAATCAAGAGGATTTGAGTTAAAATCTGACCTTATACACTTAATACTTATGAGCTGTGTGACCCTGAGCAAATCACTAAACCACAACTGCTTGTAAAAAAAAAAAAAGAAAGGAAGAAAGAAAGAAAAAAGAAAGTAAAAAGAAAGAAAAAAGGAAGAAAGAAAAAGAAAAAGAAAGAGAAGAAAAGAAAGAAAGAATGGAAAAAAAGAAGGAAGGAAGGAAGGAAGGAAGGAAGGAAGGAAGGAAGGAAGGAAGGAAGGAAGGAAGGAAGGAAGGAAGGAAGGAAGGAAGGAAGGAAGAGAGGGAGGAAAAATGACGAGCAAGGTGGTTTAAGAAACACTGGGAAAACTTATATGAATTTTCTTGCAAAGTGAAGTGAGCAGAAACAGTAAAACATTATACACAGTAACAACAATAATTTAAGGGTGATCGACTTATGAATCAGCCATTCTGATTAAAGCAATGATGCAAGATAATTTCAAAGGACCCATCATGAAAAATACTATTCACCTCCAGAGAAAGAATTGATTATTCTGAATGAAGATTGAAATATACTTTTAGGAAATTCTTTTATCTTTATTGTTTTATTCCATTTGTGTTTTCTTTTGTAACATGTCTAACATGGAAATGTTTTCCATGACTTCACTTGCATAACTGAAATCATACTACTTGCCTTCTTGAGGAGAGACAAAAGGGAGGAGAGAGAGAATTTAGAACTCAAAAATTTTAAAGAAAATTGCTAATTTTTAAAATAAATAATTGGGAAATATATAATGAAATACAAGTAGTTTTTTTAATAATTAGGAAATATATAATGAAATACAAGTAAAAAAGAAAGTTACCAACTGTAGGACTCTTCTACAAATAGTTATTGTATGAACTCTATCCACTTTAAAAGGGGAAAATAGATTTAAGAGACAGTTTTTCTATAAGGATTTAAGAAACAGTTATATGAATGTGAAGGACATATTGAAAATTAAGCTAAAAACTCATTTTTTCACTTAGCAAAGTTAAAATTAATTTCTCTTAAAATCATTAAATGTTTAGAGAATTAACTCAATTAAAAAATCTATACTCCACAGGAAAATAACAGATATTTATTATGTTGATGGTGGTGTGGACTTAAAGAAAATTAAGGAAATATCTTTATATACAATGGTTATATTAAAAGGATAACCTATGGGCTGCCTATGTACTGCTTATGAACCCATTTAATGTCAGGGGAGCTGGAGGAAGATCCTAAGTAGATTAAATACTCGTTCCAGCCTATGCAAGATTTATATGGCTCTTGGACAAAAGTTACACAAGTTGAATCAGTATGGATGGATTGTGATCAGTGTCTTTGAAACCAATGTCCATACTAATGAGTTCATAGATCCAAACATACTACTACTGCTGCTACTATTGCTGCTGCTGGTGGTTTATCAACTTGATGAATTTTCTAGGTGAACATTTGTGTCTCTCCACAAAAGGGGTAGATGTACTGATTAATACCTTGCTGATCTTTGAACTAAGGGTTTTCTTGGACTTGGATATATGTAAATGCAAGTATTGTAGGATAAATGATGACATCTGAGAGATGGAAAATGATTATTTTTCATGCTTCAAGTTTCTCCCCATTCCAGACTATCCTTTGCTTAGCTGGAAAATTGATATTCTTAAAGTTTAGACCTGAACTTATCACTCACCCCACTTCCCTATTCCATCAATTTCTGTTACCTCTAGGATTACCGACTCCCTATTACCTCTAGGATCAAATAAAAAGTCTTCTGTTTGGCTTATGGAGCTCTACATAACCTGGCTTCTTTCTACTTTCCCAGTCTTCTTATACCTTATTCCACCCCCATCCCTGTATGCTCTGAAATCTAGTTTTAATCCTCCATGCTCTTCCTCAACCAAGACATTCCATTTCCCTACTCTCAGTATTTTTATTGACAGTCTCCATTGCCGGGATTCCTTTATCATCTCTGCCTTCTGGCTCCCTTGATGTTCTCCAAATCTCAGTTAAAGCCGTTCCTTCTACAAGATTTTTTCCTGGTCCTCCTTAATCCGAATGTCTTTTTCTCTGTGAGTTTCTTGAACATATTCTGTTTACTTGTTTGCACATAGTTATTCAAATGTTTGTCTTCCCCATTAGCCTATGAACTCCTTAAGAGCAGGGAGCATCTTCTGCAATTTTTTTTGTATTCTCAGTGCTTAGCTCAATGCCTGGCACATAGTAGGTGCTTAATAAATGCTAGTTGATTGACTGGGTCTCTAACCAGAGCACAGACATTGAATGGACCTGTCTTGACTTGTCAGCTCAAATGTTTCTTTGGGCTGGATCTATAAAGCAGGTGTGTACCTATTTCCATGGTGTTAACAGAAATATTGAGTCATTCAGTCAACAAGCATCTATTAAGCTTCTATGTTCCAGGTACTATGGAAACAAACAAAAACAAGATAGCTTCTTCTTAAGCTTCACTGACCTGATCAGAATCTAATAGAAGAGAAAGAGCAAGAGTTGAGAATAGATTTTAAAAAGAGACTTTAAGAGCAGAACTGAGTCCAGATCTCAATGCGGGGATAAGTCTTGTATAGTCTTTGATCCAGGAGGTGGCAGCAAAAAGTAGTACTGGAATATCTCAACATATACCCAGGAAAGGATGGAATCATGGGAGTGAAAATTCTGCAGAGGAGGGAAGAATTCCCTGATTTAAGTTATCAACTCTAGCTATGGTAGTGACATAAGCTCTTAAATCAAGGACACCTTGGAAAGGGACAAGGAATGAGAATTCCTGAGTCTGTCTTCTGCAGGAAGGCCAGGTTCCTCCATTACGATTTGGCTTGTTGCTTTCTCTAGATTTGGAAGGTAATAAAAGACTCTACTTTGATATGAAAAAGTAAAAACCCTGAACTTTGATCTCTACCTCAATTGGATGGTATAGGTACAATGGCAAAGATTTCTTTCTTAGGAACTATAAATTTAAGGGATTTCCAAGGAAATCCTTCCCCCCAAAGTCCAAGGCTTTTTGTTTTTTGGTCATAATTGACTCTTTGTGATCTCATTTGGGGTTTTCTTGGGAAAGATACTGGAGCAGTTTGCCATTTCCTTTTTTAACTTATTTTACAAATGGGGAAACTGAGGCAAACAAGGTTAATTTATCCTGAGTCACATAATCAATCTGAGACTGTATTTGAACTTAAGAAGATGAGTGTTCCTGATTCTAAGCCTAGTGCTCTGTCCATGAAGCCACCTAGCTGCCGCATCTTTAGGATAATACTATAAAATTGGAGGCCAGTATTTAGGGTAAGGTTCACCAGATATGGGGTTGAAGCTCCAATAACTTTAAGTTCATCTTCTTTTTGAGAGTACTTTAAGTTGTTAGGGCAATATCATGAATCTGAAAGTCTGTGTAGTTTCCTGTAAGGGTGAAGGCAGGATTCACCAGAATGTAGTAGAAGAAAGATATTAGTATAATTTCCTATTTTCTGTGAGATGAGATAAAAGTTGTCTGTACTTGATTGGTATTGTTATCTTGCATGCTTACAAGGAAACTAGAGACCCTTTTACTCAGACCTGTGGAGACCTAGACTTAGCTATATTCTGAGGTTATTAGAGAAAATTATCAATGGTGATGAAAGGAGCCAAAGAATTATATGACATTTGTGGGACATCCCTAAGATTGAAACTGGTATCTGTAAACACAAAACTTGGGGCATTAGCCCCATGGATTGCATGAACATTTTCTTTTAGAAATATGCAATCATATATGGATGTTAGGTACTATACCGACATTATGGGTAGAATTTTGTGGGTCAACCTACTAGTTTGATCAGCTATATAATAAGCTAAATGTGCTTTTGTGGTTTATTCTGGAAAAGTAACCAGTTATACTATGGATCAAGAAGACTTTTGTGGGCTCTCCTTTTGAGGGTAAAATCAATGCTAATGTTTAGTAAGTATTGTGACCATTTGGACGAAGTACCAATGAGAAGCAAGAAAAGGAAGTGGAAGTGGAAGTAATATTACAGGAGAGCAACAATCACTGGTTAAAGAATAATCTTTTGAATCAGGGCCAAACATTTTTGCTACAATGTCTTTACTGCTCACTCTGAAGCCCTTATAGTGAATTTTTTAAAATTTAGGGTGGGGGAATACTTAGCAACAAATTTTTTTTTTTCTTTGAGATCTATGGCTTTGATAGAATTCCTTTGTAAAAACTTATAAATAAAAGTATGTATAGAATAAATACATATATGCACACATACACATATGCACACATATATATGCACACATATATGCTTATTTGTATCTAATGGTAACTATCTCCGGAGAGGGAAGAAAAAAAAAAGAAAAAAAAAAGAAATTTACATAATTGTTATATACTTAAAAGCAACAGCAAGTTGTACATACTGATTTACAGTTTCATGAGCAATCACCATTTTTATTGTATTGTGTTATGAAAATGCTTATTTAATTTAGTTATAAATAAAAAATAAAAAAAAAAGGAATGAATAAAATTTTAATATATAAAAAAGAAAATAGGGTTTTTAATCTATGGTGAGGTACAAAAGTAATCGCTATACGGTGTTAAATAAATTTTCTCTTCCATAAAATGGAGAAATTGGATTAGATTATCTCCAGGGTCTTCCCTGGGTCTAGATCTTATGATATATGTTCCTAAAATCTCTTTCATCATTTTACAGCAAATTTCAAAACACATTTTTTTTCACATTCAGAGTGAAGTAAAGAATTGAGGCAATTCTTATTATTCATTGAGCTGAAATGTCCTGAATTCTCTCTTTCCTCCACTTATCTGGATGTTTCAAACCAAAGTGATTTCCAGTTTGCAGGATTTGAGCAAATGCCTGTTCTTGGAATTTACAATTTGGTTGGGTCTTGAAGGATGGTTGTAATCTGGGGGGAGATAGAAAGTAGATAGGAGGTAGATAGGATTCTTTCCTCTTCCTTTGATCTCTCCTGAGTAAAGAACTAGCAGTGACATAGTTGTGCCAAATTGTGTTTAGTAGCTTTTTCTATATAATTTTAAATTGCTTTCCAGAATGGTTGCACCCATTTACAAGTCCACCAGCAGGGTGTCAAAGTTACAATTTTCTCATAGTTCCTCCAAAATATTTGGTTTTCCATTTTCAGCATCTTTGCCAATCTGATGAGTGGAAGTAGGATCTCAGAATTGCTTTAATTTGCACTTCTCTAATTAGCACCATTTTGAAGGATTTTTCATAAATGAATTCATGCATTCACTTTGTGGCAACCTCTTGTTAATTCCAATTAATTCCAGTGCTTTTGCTCTGTTTTTTCCTATTTATCCTGAATATATTTCTTTGCATGCATTAAAGTGTAAGCATTTTGAAAACAGGAACTATCTTTTGCTTCTTTTTGAATCTGTAATACTTATCACAGTGTCTGGTACACAGTCAATGCTTAATGAATGCTTATTGACTGACTGATTAATTGCTGGGCTGCTTTAAAGTCATGAGAAAGAGGAATTTTCCATGTTCTACCGAGAATATAGAAACAAGTTATTTTCCTGTAAATATGGGTATAGAAATGACACTGTGGTTTCTCACCTTTTTTTACTTCCCTAAATTTACCATGCCAGAACCTCCCAGGGCTCACACAATTCCCTTTTCCAAGCTGACACTCTTTGGAGTGTTTCAAGACAGTTGGTTCATTTTGTCCTATATCTAGTCAATCTCTAGTGATAATTGTGTATATATTGGAACAATGAGGTGGTATTGTGGATAGAAGGCTGGGCCTGGAGTCAGGAAGACTTGAGTTTGATTATGGTTTTAGATACTTACTAGCTGTGTGACACTGGGAAAGTCACTTAACATTGTTTACCTCAGTCTTCTCATCTGTAAAATGACAAACCACTTCAGTATCTTTGCTAAGAAAACCTCAAATGGGATCACAAATCGTCAGATATGAGCGAAAAGTCACTGGACAACAACATGTATATCTTATCTAATATTGTAAGATCGACTAAGAGTTTTGCAAATATTATTTTTTTGATCCTCACAACAACTTTGGGATACAATATTGTTATTTGCTCCCATTTTTTACACGTGGGAAAACCAAAGCAGGCAGAGGTTAAGTAACTCATTCAAGATCACAAAGCTGGTAAATCCAAATCAGGATCAGAACTCTTAAAAAACAAAACAAAACAAAAACAAACAAAACAAAACAAAACAAAACAAAAAACAAAAAAAACCCAAACAAACAAAAAAAAAAGGTCCGTTGTGATGAAGAGAGTCATCTGCACCCAGAGAGAGGACTATGGAAAATAAATGTGGATCACAACATAATATTTCACTTTTTATTGTTGTTGCTTGCTTGCATTTTGTTTTCTTTCTCATTTTTTTTTGATCTGATTTTTCTTGTGCAGCATGATAATTATGGAAATGTGTATAGAATATTGCACGTGTTTAACATCCATTGCATTACTTGCCATCTAGGGGAAGGATTGGAAGAAGGGAGGGAGAAAAATATGCATATGTTTTGAAAATAAAAAAGCTTTAAAAATAAAAAATAGAAAAAAAAAGAGGTCCAGGACTCGATCTGCAGTACCATCTAGCCAACTATGTGTCAAAGAATATGGCTATTTACTAGACTGGTGTGTGAACAAATTTTTATTTCCCTACAAAATACAGGGATCCACTTCCCCCCAGAATTTGTTTTGATACTCAGGTGGGTCTATAATTTCAGAAGCATTAAAACTCCCTCTATGAGGGCTGTGTCCAGCAATTCTTGATCTTTATGATAGAATGCTTGTTTTAGGTTTTTAGACAATTTTCTGATGGGATAATAATTTTCAATGTTTTTTGTTCCTTCAACAACAACAAAAATGTGTTGTGAACCTCAAGGGTAATTTAATATATTATATATTACATTCTTTTAGATGCATTCTTTGTGTTTATAATAATTACAGTGATGACTTTTACATTGCCTTCCCCCAAAGCTCCAAATAATTGCAGAAACAAACCTTCAAATATGCACATGCTCTTTGTCCTAGTGGAAAAATATATTTGTAGTATAATTGGGCAAGTTTTTGTTGCATAAGATGCCATAAACTTTTTTAGTATGAACCCCTTATATTATTGCCTCAAATCAATCAATTAATAAACATTTATTAAGTACCTACTATGTGCCCACTAGGGCAATAGATATAGAGCAGAGTGGATAGAGCATTGGACTTGAAATCAGAAATACTCATCTTCCTGAGTTCAAATTTTGACTCAGACATGCAACCTTGTCCAAGACTCAATTTCTTCATCTTTCAAATGAGCTGGAGAAGGAAATGACAAACTACTCCAGTATCTTTGCCAAGAAAATGCAAAATGGGTCACGAAGAGTCAGATAAGACTGAAATGACGTAAATGTGTGACTAGTAAATGTGTGACCCTGCAAGTCACTTTACTTTGCCTCAGTTTCCTCATCTGTCTAATGAGGAGAAGGTAATGGAAAAGCACTTCAGTATCTCTGCCAAGAAAACTCCAAATGGGATCACGAAGAGTTGGATATGACTAAAAATGACTAACAATCTTCAGAGCCCCACCTGGTGTCTGCCATATAATGTGCTTAGTAGGTACTTAATTGTTGATTGTTGAAATATGCTTGGCAGTGTTATTTTATTCACAAACATCAATTTTATACCTTTTAGATACAAAACTAGCATTTATTAAACATTTACAAAGTGCTAAGTGTTGGGTATACAAATATAAACCATAGAGTTTACATTTTATTTTTTTGTAATAATAGCTTTTTATTTTTCAAAATATATGTAAAGATAGTTTTCAACATTCATTCCTGTAAAACCTTGTGTTCTGAATTTTTTTTCTTCCTCCTCTCCTTCTCCGTCCCCTATACAGCAAGCATTCCAGTATAAATTAAACATTTGCAATTCTTCTGAACATATTTCCACAATTATCATGCTGCACAAGAAAAATCAGATCAAAAGGGGGAAAAATGAGAAAGAAAAAAATAAGCAAGCAAACAACAACAACAATAAGGTGAAAATACTATGTTGTGATACACATTCATTTCCCATAGTCCACTCTCGGGATGCAGATGGCTCTCTCCATGACCAGTCTATTGGAATTGGCCTAAATCACATCACTGCTGAAAAGAACTAACTCCATCACAGCTCATCATCACATAATCTTGTTGTTGCTGTGTATAATGTTCTCTTGGTTCTATTCACTTCACTCAGCATCAGTTCATGTAAGTCTCTCCAGGCCTTTCTGAAATCATCCTGCCAATTGTTTCTTACAGAACAATAATATTCCATAATATTCATATACCATAATTTATTCAGCCATTCCCCAACTGAGGGATCTCCACTCTGTTTCTAGTTCCTTGCCATTACACAAAGGGGTGCTACAAACATTTTTACACACAGGAGTCCTATTCCCCTATTCCCTATTCCCCTATTCATAAAAAAATGATCTCTTTAGGATCGATACTGATGTCGGATCAAAGGATATGCACAGTTTGATTTGGTAATAGTTCCAAATTGAAAGGGCTTACAGTTTAATGGAAGAAAACAAAATAAAAAGGTCAATTGAAAAGGGGGAAAGGGAAAGGAATGAAGTTACCCAGTAATATGACAGAGAAAGTCTAGGAGAGTCAGGATGCAATCTGGAGAGGAATGTAAACATAGAGGGATAGAAATGCATATTGGGGCAAGATCTACACAAACCAGATTTCTGAAATTATTTCTAAAATAATGAAGCATCTATATAAAGCTTTCAATTTTCAAAATGCTCTTTACCATCTATTAATTTATTTGATTTCCACTTCCCTCCAAAACTTGTGAGGTTTCTAAAGCAGATGTTAAGTAAATTGAGATTCAGAGAAGCTAATCATTGGCCCAGAGAATAAAGGAAGCAGGATTAGAAAATTCAGATAGGGAGGTTTATAAGCCAGTGCTCTTTTCCCTTTGCCACATATATTGATTTGATCAATCAAACATCAGAAAGTCTGTATTACCTTTTTCCCCCCGAGGCAATTGGGGGTTAAGTGACTTTCCCAGGGTCACACAGCTAGGCAGTATTAAGTGTCTGAGACCAGATTTGAACTCGGGTCCTTCTGACTTCAGAGCTGGTGCTCTATCCACTGCACCATCTAGCCGCCCCAGAAAATATGTATTATCAAGTGTATTCTTTGTGCCAGGTACTAGGCTAAGCCCTGGGAACTTCAAAAAAGACAAAAAGAATCCCTGTCTTCAAGAAGCTAACCTTCTGGTGAGGAAGACAATATTTAAATAACTAGGTACAAACAAAATAAATAGAGAATAAATGGAAAGTAATCTCAGAATACAAGAGACTTGCAAAAGGCAAGAGGAAGACTAGAAAAGGCCACCTTAAAAAGGTGGAGTTTGGCCTTAATCTTGAAGGAAACTAGGGAAACTAAGGCAAATGGAAGAGGGTAGAACATTCTAGGCACAGGGTACACTAAGTGAAAAGACCTAGACAGAAGTTTGAGTGTCAGGAACAGCAAAGTAGGCCAGAGTAGCTGGATCATAGAATTTGGGAGGGGGTTATAAGACTGAAAAAATAGAGAGTGGGCAGCTAGTTGGTGCAGTGGATAGAGAACTAACCCTGAAGTCAGGAGGACCTGAGTTCAAATCTAGTCTCAGACACTTAACACTTTCTAGCTGTGTGACCCTGGGCAAGTCACTTAATCCCAATTGCCTCAGCAAAAAAAAATTAGTATGAGGGCAGTTTGTGAAAGATTTTAAATGCTAAGCAAAATAACTAATATTTGATCCTGGTGATAATAGGGAGCAGCTCTTGCTCCCTGAGTAGGAAGGTGACGTGATCAAATCCACACAAGAAAACCACTCAGACAGCCTAGTGGAGGATGATAGAGTGGGGAGAGCTGAGAGTCAGTAAGATGAGGGAGAAAGCTATTGCAATAGTCCAGAACAGGTGAGGAGGAGGAACACAAATAGAGTAGTGACTATGTGAGTGGAGAGAAGGGCATGTAGACAAGACAGAAATGGCAAGGTCTGGCAATAGATTGGATACAAAGTGATGATCAGCTAGGATTAACTCAGCTCTTCTCAGCAACACAATAATCCAAGATAAGTACAAAGGACTCACTGTTATTCATAACCAGATAAAGAATTGATGGACTCTTAATGTAGATTGAAGCTGTTTTAATTTCTGCTTGCATTTATTTGTATTCCCATCACTTAGTTGGGTGCCTGGCATGGCACTTAATAAGCAAGTGTTTGTTGATTGTGGTGTCTTAAAATTGAAAATAAAAATCACACAGTAGGACAATGGAGAGGTCCCTTGTGGTTGGGAGATGCATCATAATAACCAGAAAATAAGAGTAAAAAAGTCTTTAGGAAATTATATGAAAGAGAAAATGACTTGGTATTGATAAGGTAAATGATAAGGGATGGCTGGAGGGCCAATCTGAACGCTCCATCATTATCCTTAAAATGTCAAGGAAAAGTAAAGAGGTCTTTCCTGATGAATGTATATTGTACATTGTACAATGTACTTGACAAGAGTCGCACAAAATAGACTGAGGAGGATGAGTTGTGATCAGCATCATTGAAAGGAGCTAGCAAGTAGATTGCAATCCCTTTGAATTTAAAAACCTTAATGTTGATATTAATACAAACACCTTCACTTGCCTAATAACTATTTACACAGAAATTAATTTCAATGTACAAAACATCATGATACTATTTTAGCTCTTTCTTCTCTAAGGCCATATCAAATTTCTTTGTCAGTTCATTCTCGTTTGCTTTTTCTTACATCGCTGTAGTTAGTGAGCATTACATTTTTATAGTATGACTTCTCTCTTCATTCATTTTTTATGAGATCTTAAAGATCATAAATATTTTTCCCACTGAGGCAATTAAGGTTAAGTGACTCGCTCAGGATAACACAGAAGAATTATTTTTAATAGCAATGATAGTGATGTAAAGATGGTAGAGGATAATATGCTTTTAAAATTTCTTTATAAACAATAGTGTTAAGAGCTCTGGTTTGCCATTAGAAAATCAGTTAAAATCCAGCTCTGTTACTAAAGTACCATGTGTACTTTAAAATGAAAGGACTAAAATTCGTTGATTTCAAAGGTGCATTTAGAATTTTAAATCCTGAGATCTCATAGTATCTAATTTGTAGCCCATAAAGCATATGGTCTCTTGGGTACTGTCTCCCTCTAGTGATAAAATTGGAGATTACATGGTACTCTCTCCAAGCTCTCCTATGTTACCTGCATGTTGTCAAGGTATTTTAGAATCACAAAATCATATAATTTTGTAATTGGAAGGGACTCCAGAAATTAGATGCTGGTCCAATATGTGCTTGAGCAGAAATCTCCTTTATAACATCCCTGCCAAATAGTTAAATCTAGTCTTCCACAATAATGGACAACTTATTAACTCCCGGCCCCCATCATACAATGGGGGCTGCTCCAATTGTTAGAAAGTTTTCACTTCTATCAAGACAAATTCTATTTCTCAACAACTTACATCCATTAACTTCTAGCTCCTTCCAACCAAGCAAATCGAGATTTATCCCTCTCAAAGCACAACCTAGTAATTTGTGGTTTTGTTTATGTTAACTACCTTCCTTTATAGGCGTATTCCAAAGCATGTAAGCAGAAAAATTCACTATATATTTACCTCTTTGGAATAGCTTTTAACCAAAATTGTAACACAGGCATCTTGGGAGGAAAAGAGCATAGGATTTCCTAATGCAGGGTGACATTCATTGGTAATAGTCTTGGACAAAGTCCATGAAATTAGGAATCTGAGTGAATGAGTATAGTCAGATTCAGCCCATAAACTCACAATATGTTTATTTTTTTATTAAAAAAACATAAATCTTAAAAACAAGGAGAATAAATTATATGTTATAAAAACCAGCATTTATGTAGAGATTTAAGATTTGCAAAGTATTTTAAATCTTCCTCTCCTCAATGTACCCTGTGACCCAGTGACACTCATATCCTCACTGTTCCTTGCACATGTCTATCTTGACTCCAATCATTCTTCTCTGATTCCTGTCCCCCATTCCTAGAAAGAGCTCCCTGATTTTTGCCTCTTAGATTGCTGGACTACCTTCAAATCTCAGATAAAATCCTATCTTCTTCAGGAAGCCTTCCTCAATCCTCCTTCATTTTAGTGCTTTTTCTCTAGGATTATCTTTAATTGACCCTGTAGATACTGTTTGTATGTGTTTCTGTGTCTTATATTTCAGTGAACTCTTTAAGAACAAAAACTGTCTTTTGTTTTTCTTTGTATTCCTAGTGCTTCGCAGTACCTGATGAATAGTAAATACTTAATGCTAGATGGTTGATATATATAATTTGAATCTTGCAAAAACTTGGAGAAGCAGGTGCTAATATTATCTTCATTTTCCAGGTGAGAAGACATGCCCAGAATTATAGTTAGGAAATGTCAGAGGCAGGATTTGAAGTGACATCTTTCCATTTCTAAGTCACTTTCTGCATCCACTGGGCTATGTAGCTGCTTCTAGGTATAATCAATCATAGCATTGTCAATATTGATCATATGAATTATGTTATATAATTATTGTTATATATAATCAATAATTATGTAAATAATTATATATAAATAATTATGCTATATGTATATATAGCATATGTACATATAGTTATATGTAAAATCATTGAGTTCAATTTAATACCTTTACACCCAAATCACCTCACAAAGATAGATGGCTCCCTTGGAGGAACCAGACATCTATTATTTCGTTTCTATAGGCTTCCTTGGGGCAGCAGGTGTCACTTCATTTAGTTAGGTTTTAATTTGTTCATTTGGAAAATTATGGGATTGTCCTAAATGATTTCTGAGGCTTGTTACAGTTTTAATATTTTATAGTTAAAGACTCTTTCAGTACTGAATTTCTGTGTTCTAAGATGCCTTCAAACTTTGACATTCCTTGTTCTACGGTGTCTCTTACATTGGAAATGCTTAATAAATGCTTCATTTTATCTATTGGTATCTCTAAAGTCCTCCTTAAAGCTCATAATCTGTGCTCTAGGGGCCCTTCCAGCTCTGACATTCATTGTTCCAAGGGGCCTCCCAGCTTAACATGACTACATTTTCACTATGAGAAGAATTCTACACCTTAATATCTCTGGGATTCTCAAGGCTCTCTTGTCAGAAAGTCCGGGTATGTCCCAAATGTAATGGTGATTTTTCAAACCTTTTCATTTCTAAAGGTGACCTAAATTAGTGCTTTGCCACAGAAATGGGATTAAAATGTTCATATTTCCATTCTATTGTGGGAAGAAGGGAGAAAGGGAGAGAAAGAGAGAAAGACAGACACACAGAGAGAGACAGAGTAATACAATGACAGGGTCACACACAGAGACAGAGAGAGACACAGAGAGAGGCAGAGAGAGGAGAGAGACAGAGAGATAAAGAGACAGTCAATAATCAGACATAAAGACAGACAGATAGACAGACAGACACACACACACACACACACACACGGAGAGACCAGAGGAAAAAAGAGACAAAGGTAGAGAAAAACAGAGAAACACATAGAGACAGAGAAACAGAAACGAAAGAAAGAGAGAGAGAGATGGAGACAGAGATGAGAGAGATAGAGACACATACAGAGGCAGACACACAGAGAGAGATAGGGAAAGACAATCAGAGAAAGACAGAGATGAGAGACAGAGGCAGAGAGACAGAGGGCAATAGAAATACAGAGAAAAAGAGAGGGAAAGGATGTGCTATAGCAAAGTCCACTAGTCAGAAAACCTGGGTTTTTGTTTTCATTCTGTCATTAGCTGTGAGTACTTGGGAAAGTTTTTCTAGACTCACTTTTGGATTCTTTTTCCGTACAACAAGAGGGGCTGTTCACCAGATTGTGCCTAAAGTTTATGCTAATCCTAGCTGTCTCTCCTTCAAATATTGTGGGAAAAGCTGTTCATTAGACGATCCCTAAAATCCTCTCTTGGACTCAGTTTCCTTCTCAGGAAAATGGGTGCTGATATCACTAGAAGTTCTCCAAAGACCTTTCTTCCCCTCTTCTTATCATCATCTGGATCAGGTTACTTTAGGGGAATTTGACTGTGCAAATGTTATTTACACTTACCAGCAGTGGCTTGGACATTCTTGTTAGTGGCTTAACAGAATGGGGCTTTTCCCAGCTCGAGATCCTTTTCATGATTTTGCTTTTCATCTACATTCATTAACCAAGCATCTGGCAAGTCCAGGGCCAGAGCAAGGCAAAATTAGGAAAACAATCATGGAGTGTCAGATTGAACCTGTGGCGATCTAGCCCCTCATTTGCCAGATGCTGAGATGGAGGTGCAAGGAGAGAGGGTATCTTGTTTAAGGTCACATCACCAGAAAGAAACAGAGCTAAGATCTAGTTCTTCTGGAAAGTGGTTTGTCTTCAGTGTCTCACTTTTAGCACTGTCTTCAGTCTACCCCCTTGGATAGCTAACCAAAGTCCTCTACTTTCAGCTCCCTCTTTGCCCACCAGGTGCTTTTCTCTTTTCTTTCATCTTATTCCCTTCTCAACTCTGAACTTTCCTCCCTTCTTTATTGTTCCAAACAACTAATCTGTGCTAAGATATGGAAGACTTAAACAGGAGCCTTTTGGAGAAAGTAGCTTTACCCCAAAGATCTTAATAATGGAATTCTTAGGCATTGTGGTTCTGTGGAAGGTAATTCAAGGTATGAGCTTGTTCTGGATGGTTTTTTTTACCTACTCTTAAATCATATGGGTATTTAAAATTAGGATAATGTAATGAGAACTCTAACAGATGAGGACTTAGAAAATCTAGGTTCTTAATTCCTAATGGACTTCTAAATTGGCATATATATATATATGTATATATATATTGTATACATATATATTGTATGTCAGTTTACTACTAAGAACCTCAATTTTCATATCTGTAAAAAAACCATAGCAATACTTATCCTATATGTTTCAAAGGATCGATGCCCAAAAGGCGATTTTATGGAGATCTCACACAGGGCAAGGATCTCAGAAAAAGTGATGTAAGGGTTCTCTCAAGGTCTCTCTTAAGAATTTGGTTTATGACGTGGGAGATATTGGCACAGAACTGCCCACCATGGTGTACCCTCATCAGAGAAGGTGGTGTGCTTGATGAGCAGAGAGGAATTGAATTAACTCATAAGAAATGTGAAATGCACAAAGTTAGAGATGTCACCCCGAATGTTCATAGCAACTTTCCAACCTCTGGCAGACCTTTTCAAGCTCATATTGGTCTGATCAAACATAGTAACTCAACTCTAACACAGTGATGTCATTTTGGTTCTCTTCAAGAACAAAGGTCAACAACTGACCAACAGTGTTAAGAGGAGTTCTAATATTGTTTAGTTCTAAGCCTGTATAGGAAGCAGTTTCAGTATAAAGAGTGACATGGTAGAGCATTCTTTATTAACATTCATTAAAGTTAGTGATGTGCTCTTTGTTATTAAGGCTACCAGGAATATGTGATGGATGACTGCATGTATTTGCCTTCAGGGGAGACATGAGACTGACTTTGAGTTATGGGATTATTTCTTACGTTGACAAGAGACATGGGCTTACCTTGTAGGAACAAGTAGGAAAGAAAACTCTTTACATGAGAGCATATTAAGCATACGTCCAGGTCCTGATCAGTGTGAATGAGAATTCCCTGGGGGGATTAATCACTTATGAAGAAATTTGCACCATTTAAAATTATTATTATATAAAATATGGTCATGGGTTCCAAAGCAATAGAATTTGTTGTTACTGGCTCTTTGCAATCCTATTTGGGGTTTTCTTGGCAGATATACTGGAGTAGTTTTGCATTTCCTTCTCTACCTCATTTTACAGATCAGGAAACTTACACAAACAAAATTAAGAGACTTGCCCAGAGTCACAGAGTTTGTAAGTATCTGAGGCCAGATTTGAACTTAGGAAGAACCAGGACTGGTACTCTATGCACCTAGTGCCCCCTCCCCTTAGAATTACATGGGATCAATTTGACGAATACAAACATTTCACTGGCTCATTATTCATATTAATTAGGACTCACCTTCACACACAATGCAAGGAATATAAAGACAGACCACATTCAACTACCAGCCACAAAGTGAGGGTGTTGGGTGGGATGATCTTTTAAGTCTCATTCAGATGGAACTTTGGATATGATTTCATTTTCCCGTGGGTTTTTATGTGGGACATGGAAAGAGCCTTGGGTCTGGACTCAGAGGGCATGAGCCCAAATGTCACTTTTGTCATTTACAGCTTGTATGACCCTGAACAAGTCACTTGTTTGTTCCTGGATCTCAGTTTACCCATATGAAAAAGGAGAGGTGTGAACTATTAGACAGTTTCTGAAGCTCCTTCTAGCTCAAAAATCTATGAGACTTTGATCCTAACAAATATAAAATGCTTTCAAGATGTCTCACTATGCACAACTGGAGTGTTTTCAAGAGTTAATCAAATTTCTCATAAATCAAATTCCCCTTTCTAACTGATTGATGTTGTGATACCAGAGGTGATTTCCAGTGGAAAAAAGAAGTGGGATAGGGCTAAGATATAATGAAAATCTCCCTTATAAAGGCACCAATCTCTTTAAAAATATGGATTTCTAGAGTTTAAAGATGGAAAGATCCTTACAGATGAGGAAACTGAGGCCCTAAAGACATAAGATTTTATATAATTTATATATGTTATGTATAATTTAATATAAGGTTATATATAATTATATATGTGTATATATATATATACATGTACATTATGTATATATATATAATGTGTATATATATATAATGTGTATATATATATATATATATATAAATTCCTTTTGTAAAGGAACTTTAAAATGACACTTTTTAGGAATTTTACTACTGAATAGAAAATGGATTACAGAAAATAATAAGAAATAGGTTTATATATTTCAGCAAAAAAACATTGATTTAATTGAATATTTTAAGACATATTTTCATGCTTAAATGTTCCAGGTTTTTGAGGATTTGGGCTAATCATATTAAACTCTATTTGTGTTGGAGAATAGAGAAAGGGGAGTATTCCCTCCAGCATTCTACCTTTCTAAGTTCTATGATTAATTGTATTGGAGAGAAATTGAATGTTTTTTTGCAGTCCACAGCCAGTTAATTTGTCTTTAAATCATCATAAGTAAAAAACCTGTAGCTTAACCACAATCATACAGGTAAGAAATAGAAGAATTGGAATTTGAAAACAGGTCTTCCAACTCAAAATCTGATGGTCTTTTTTTTTTTTTTAATAAAGTAATACTAATCACATTTCCTTGCATAGGATTCACACCACTATTCAGACTTCATAGAAAAACCACTGGAAATACTGTCGTCAATTTTTGTCTATTCTTCAGTGCTTAATATTTTTTGATCAATGTCAATTTGGTAATTAGAGACATAGCCATTATCCAAAAATTGGGAAACTGGATTGGGAGTTGATTCCAGGTCTGATTTTACTTCTATCTTTCAGCATGGTGATCACTTCTAGCCTTGAGTTTTCTTTTTTGTAAAATGAGGAGAGGCAAGCCATCTTCACCTGTGTCCTGTACTGTAATAGCTTCCTGAATAGTTTCTCTTCCAATCCATTCTTTACCTTGTCTAAGTAGCCTTCTTAAAGTATAGTCAGAAAATAGCCCCCTCCTACTCAACAATTTTCTCTCTGTTGCCTGGAGGATAAAATCACAAGTTCCCCAATTTGTCATTTAAAACCTTTCATGATCTGGGTCTAGACTGCTTTTCCATATAAGGAATTATTCTCCTTCATGTATTCTACTTGCAGTCAAACTGGTCTACTTGGCCCATATCCAAACTCAGCATCCTAGCTCCTTCCTCCATGATTTTCTACTGATTGCCCTCCTTTCCTGTATATACTTATATTTTGCCTCTTAACCTCATTGAAGACTCATTTCAGATATCCATTTTAGGGGATACCTTTACTAATCTTCCTAATTGTAGAGACCCTTGCACTATCCAGTTACATGTACTGACTTCTCTGCTTGAATATTGTGTCCTCCAGTAGAATTCAAGCTAAATGAGTACAGAGAATGTTTTTCTTTGTGCCTCCTACCTAATAAATGCTTATGGGATGAAGTTCCTCAGGGAACTTCATGTTCCTTAGAACTCTAACAATCTAAGACAACAATAAGGTTTAGCTAGCTGCTTTTATTCAGTAACTTAGACTCAGAATCTGTGTTGTCTTTGAGAAGAAAAGGCAGGGCAGAGACAGGAAGTAATTTCCTTAAAGTCTCACAGGTGGAAAGGAGGGGATCATCAGATTTTGAAAGCACTTTAAAGATCTTTCTTTAGGAGTTCTTCATCTGGGATCTAGGAACTTAAAAATATATTTTTAGTTCATAGACCCCAGGTGAAGAACTCCTAAAGATTTTTATAACTATTTCATTAAAATTGGTTTCCTTTGCACTTCTAGGCATTTTATTTTATATGTTTAAAACATTATTCTGAGAACATGTGCACAGGTTTCCTGAGATTGTCAGAGAGAACCATGAAACAAAAACGATTAAGAACCTCTGTTCTTTTTACACACCAGGAAGCAGAGTTCAGCCATGTGATAGGGTGTGAAGAGGCAGTTACATGAATTAACTGAATGTCAGTGGTATTCAGAAAGTATGATATTGATTCTTCAGAGCCAACTTAGCTCTATTTCCTCCAGCTCAAAATTCTTAGAACCTGGAACACAGAGAATATAGAGAAATGGTCTCCCTCCCCATTGCCTGAGCTGACACTCTCCTGTTGGCTTTTCTCATTATTAAATTGTCTATATATCCTCACCCTTGCCTTGTCTTCTGGTTTTTCGTTTGTTTTTCACCCATCTCCTCCTCTACCTTCTCCTTTCTCCCCCTCCCTTTCTTTCCTCTCTCTTCCTTCTCCTCTACCTCCTGCATCTGGGAATCACCTGAGATTCTCTCAGGTCCTTCCTTTCCCTACTTACAGAGGGTAGTCTGCAGAGGGCAGCACCAAAACATGATGGTTTCTCCTGGGGTGGTCTCAATACATCAAGCAGGAAAAACAACTTGAGGAAAAGTTGCTCTGAGTCCCCTGGATGGAAAATGCTTTTGCTAGAGCAAGGAATGCAGCCCCTCTCTGCCTTCTCATCCTGTATGACTCTTGTCTGTGCCAATTTAGTTCAACAAACATTTATTTGACACCTACTATATGGAAGGTCATGTGTGGCTACAAATGACGGGGCCCTTGATCTCAAGAAGCTGACAATCTAATGGGGGCAGAGAGCAGATATGACATATACACAAATGAACATAATGTGGTGTGATACATGATTAAAAGCAAAAGAGATGGCCCGACAGAAAGGCACTGGAGAATTGGTGAAGGAGGAAATGCTTTGGGACGGAAGGATCAGAGAAAAGTTTGTCATAAATTCTTCATGGAATCAATTAATCAATCAATCAAGAAGCAGTTTTTAAAAGTACTTACTATGTGCCAAAAGCTGAAAAAGGGGAAACAAAAATGAAATAGTCCCTACCCTCAAGGAAATGCCTTTTATCTAGGAAGACAACATACACACATAGAAATATATACAAAAATGAAAACAAAACGAAAAACAAATGAGGTAGTTTGGAGGTTGGGGAAGCACCGTCAGCTGGGAATGAGAAAAGGCCTTATGTAAGAAGTGGGCTGAGAGAGATCTGCAGGAAACTTAAAAGTGAAAGAGAAGATGAAGAAAGAGGGGATTCCAGACATGGAGAAGTTCTTGGCACTGGAATGCCTGGGGAGTGTTGGTATATGTATACAACAAACACATATAGACAACATACATGTACATGCATATATGTGTAGATAATACATAAGGTATGAAATATACTTGTAGATATCATAATACACATATGTATATATACACCTATAAATACATACATATGTAATGCCATGATTCATATAAAACATAATGATATATAATAATCTTAAATGTGATCATAATTTTTCTATAATGATTTAAAATGCTTTCTTTACAACAACCCTTGGAAGTGGATACACTTTAACAGTTTTATAAAAGGAAAGTAAGGGAAGTGGAAGAGATCCTAGATACATAATTTTACAGATAGATGGATAAATAGATAGATGATAGGCATAATACATATTCTGAACATATCTATACTTTTGGTTGTATATATTATTATGTCCTCTCTCAGTCTCTGTATATACATACATACATACATAACCATATATATATATATATATATATATATACATATGTGTATTTACACAAGGGCAGCTAGGTGATGCAGTAGATACAGTGTTGGGCTTGGAATCGGGAAGATGTGGGTTCAAATGTGGCTTGATACTTACTAGTTATGTGACTCTGGACAAGTCACTTTACTTTGCTTGCTTCAGTTTCCTCATCTGTCAAATTGTTGGAGTTGGAGAAGGAAATGGCAATCTATTCCAGTATCTTTGCCCAGAAAGCTCCTCAAAAGGTCACAAAGAATAAGACACAACTGAACAAAAAAACTTTTATACATTTCCTCAGTTTCCCCATTCCAACCTCTCTAGGGCACTGCATGTATGTGTGTATTTATGTGTGTAATAGAGAAACAGAGAGACAGATACAGAGACATAGAGAGATACAGAGATAAAGACAGAGACAAAGAGAAACACACAGAGAGATAAAGTGTAAGAGACAGAGAGAGAGAGAAAGAGAGAGAGAGAGAGAGAGAGAGAGAGAGAGAGAGAGAGAGAGAGAGAGAGAGAGAGAGAGAGAGACAGACAGACAGAGAGAGAGAGAGACAGACAGAGAGAAAGACAATGACAGACAGAGAAAGATAGATACAGGAAACATACAGAGAGACAGAAACAGAGTGACAGAGAGAGAAAAAACCAGAGAGACAGAGAAACATAGAAAGAGGCAGAGAGAGACAGAGAGGCAGAGAGAGAGAGGGGGGGGGAGAGAGAGAGAGAGAGAGAGAGAGAGAGAGAGAGAGAGAGAGAGAGAGAGAGAGAGAGAGAAGCTGGGTAAAGGAAGGCAATGAGGGATGGAGAGCAAGCAAGTTGGGAAACTAGAGGCTGGGTTCTGTCTTTACCTCCCATGGAGCTTGGTTGGGGAGCCCAGCTTAAGTTTCTTCAAGTTTCATATTCTCCATTTGAAAATAAAACCCACCTTGCCCCAGAGCCAGATCTGGATTGTGAATGTGTCCCTGTCTTCTAACCACAAATCTCCTCAGCCTCCATAGAAGTCTCTTCATTTCTTTAACATTTGCTTCTGTACAAGAGAATAAAAAAAAATTCTCTAGCTAGAAAGAGAGAGCCTGGATAGGGAGGCTGCTGAGGACCCCTCTGGCCTAACATTTTTGTCTCTTTGTATGGATTTGGAGTCAGGAATTCTGATAACATTTACTAGCTGAGAGTCTAGGAACTAGCTATGTCTCTGATTCTCAGCTCCGTCTACTAAGGTAAAGGGTCCCTCGATAGATTTCAGGGGGGTTATGGACCTGGATGGGAAAAATACTTCTTTATTTCACTAACCTCTAATTAAAATGTAGTATTTCCTTCAACTGTGGATTTTAAAAACATGATACTGAGGAGACCACCATATTGACCAGACGGGTGCCCAATGGGTTCATGATACAAGAAGCTCTCTAAAGTCCTTTCTACCTCTGCAAGTCTAAGATTCTATGAAACCCTGACCTATTCCATCCTCTTCCCAAGACCACAAACCAGTCCTCCTGATCCAATTCATTCTTAAAGGTTTCCCTGAAAACTTTTAATTTCAAGACTTGAAGGTGAGACATGTTCTTAGCATCAGGTTAAATTACTTGGGCAGCTCCAACAAAATGACAGAGAACAGAGCAAGGAACAAGCAGGGGTTGCCTGAGACATGGATCAGCCAGAAAAAGTCAGCAGGCACTGAGTGCAGCAAGGCCTGAAGCCTTGGAGTTGAGAAACCACATCCACAGTGTGGGGAGATTGTTTAGCAAACAGCTCTTCAACTCTGGTGGCCAAGGATTCCTTCTTGTAAATATACAGTTGCAGCTATGGACATCTTAAGGAATTCTGTGTAATAATGGTGTGTTTATGTCAGACTGAAATACATTTGGGAGCCAAGGAAGGGATATAATATGGCCTGAAGAATGACGGCATTTCTCTAAAAAACAGAGTCAGAATAGAGGGAGAGAGAGAGAGACAGAGAAATAGAGAGAAATAAAGGAGAGAAACAGAGATACAGTGCGCGAGAGAGACAGAGAGGGACAGCGGGAGAGAGAAACAAAGAGACAAAGAGAGCCAGAGACACTGAGTCAGAAAGATAGGGATAGAGACAAAGAAAAGAGAGCCAGAGACAGAGAGATAGAGAAAGACAGAGAGGCAGAGAATTAGAGAACCAGAGAGCCAGAGCCAGAGAGATAGAGAGAGATAGAATCAAAGACAGACAGATGGGGGAGAAAGAATTCTAGATTTGAAATAAGGAAATCTGGATTCACAGCCTGTTTCTTATCTGTATAACACTGGACAAATCAATCCCTTCTTTGGGCCTAAGTTTCTTTTCTTTTAAAATAAGGTGTGATGGTCCTTCCCAATCCCAACATTTTATAAATCTACAAATGTGGAATAGGAGTTGGGAGATGGTCACTCAAGAGGATCAATAATCATGAAACTGATGTTCAGATCCTAGCTCAACACCTGGTGATCCTGAGCAAGGCAGTTCCCCTTTCTGGGCCTCAGTCCCTCCTTTTGTATAAGGAGAAGGGACTCTTCACTTCTAGATCCAATTTTCCCAGGAGGGATGAACCGGTACACAAGGAGATCCTAAATCGATGTCTATCTGAGAGAAGTTGTCAGCTTCTGGCCATCCTTCAGTGAATGAATCTGAACAGGGGTGTTGAGTGGCTCAAATGAGATTGTACATAAGCTCTATGTAAAATGTAAAGAACTATATGAAAGTTGTAGTATTAGTCTCCAGTCAGGTCAAAACTACTCCCTAAGCCTTCTATTGGATTCCTGCTGAGCTCAAGTGATGCTAATAGAGTAATATGGAGGTGTATTTTTTTTTTGTTTAGTCCTTTTTGTTCCATATTTGGAGTTTTCTTGGCAAGGAATTGGGTTGGTTTTCCATTTCCTTTTCCAACTCATTTCACAAAAGAGGAAACCAAGGTAAAGAGAGATAAGTGATTTGCTCAAGGTCACACAGCTAGTAAGAGTCTGAAGCCAGAGCTGAACTTAGTTCTTCCTGACTTCAGGACTTGAACTCTATCTGCTATGTCACCTAGCTGCCCCAAACATTTGTTAAGCACCTACTGTATACATTCCAGGCATTGTGCTAGATCCCTAGGATAGAAATCTAGAGAATGGAATAATCCTTATTTTCAAGGAGCCCAGGTTTTATCAGAGAAGATAACATGTAAATATAAAGTAGGGAAATGAGCAGGCAATATTGAGTTGGAAAGACTTCTGAGTAAGTTGGTAATTGAGTGAAAGAAAGAGAAGCATTCTTTTATGAGAAGTAGAGGCAAGGAAGATGTGCATCCTAGACATGAGGGATGACTAGTCATTGCTAAGGCACTGTCTTCAGTGGATGGGCAGTGGGTGGGAAAGAGCCCCTGAAACATATACCCAGATAAATAGAAGACAAAGTAGTTTGAGGGATTAAGGCAAGATGAGATGGTACAAGAGATGACTCTTGAAGGAAGATAAGAAGAGGTGGAGATGAGAAGGGATCTATAAGAGGCTGACTGTATAATGGACAAGAGCAGGAGGTGGCGTGTAAAGCTCAAAGAACAGTTTGTTGTTTTATCTGGCTGGAATGTAGCAGTACAGAAGAAAGAGCGGGAAATGGGCTGAAAAGGGAAGTTGCAGATGAGACCTTCAAGTGCCTGCTTTTGGAGTTTGTGTTTTATCTTAGAGTCCTCAAGAACCATTAAGCACTTACTATGTGCTAGGCAGGGGCAGCTAGGTGGGGCAATGGATAGAGTGCTAGTCCTGAAGTCAGGAAGAGTCATTTTCATGAATTCAAATGTGGCTTCACAAACTTACTAGCTGTGTGACCCTGAGCAAGTCACTTAAGCCTGTTTACCTCAGTTTCCTTATCTGTTAAATGAACTAAAGAAAGAAATGACAAATCACTATAATAGCTTTGCTAAGAAATACTCAAATGGGGATCACAGAAAATTGAACACAACTGAAAAATGTCTAAAGAACATGTACTAAGCAATGTGTACACAAAGAAAGGAAAGGCAGGACCTGTCTTGCAAGGCATCCTAATGGTAGAGAGCAACATGTATACAAGTAGGTGGATACAAAACATGTACAGAGGAGATGGAAGACACTCTGAAGAGGAAGACATCAGGAAATGGGGTAGGGGATGGGATGGATTGGGGACTAGGAAAGGCCTCCTGTAATAGGTGGGATCTGAGTTGAGTCTTGGAGTAAGTCCTAGAAGCAGTAGGGATACATTAAACACTTTTGAGTAAGGGAATGGTATGGTCAGATTTATATCTGAATACATATTATAATATATTTCCATGTATTTCCTTAGATTTTTTATTTTTAAACTTTCTCTAGCCTTTTGAAATATGGAATAATTGAAAGAATGTTGGCCAGGAGATATGGCCAACTCTATAATAAACTCTATATTCTTGGTTGTCACGTCTTCCTGTACCTCGATTTCTTCACTTATTAAGTGGTGGTTTGGGGTTTTTCTGTTTCTTCCTCTCTCCTGTCCTCTCCTCTTTTCTTTCTTTCTTTCTTTCTTTCTTTCTTTCTTTCTTTCTTTCTTTCTTTCTTTCTTTCTTTCTTTCTTTCTTTCTTTCTTTCTTTCTTTCTTTCTTTCTTTCTTTTTTTCTTTCTTTCTCTCTTTCTTTCTCTCTTTCTTTCTCTCTTTCTTTCTCTCTTTCTTTCTCTCTTTCTTTCTCTCTTTCTTTCTCTCTTCCTTTTTTCTTTCTTCCTTTTTTCTTTCTTCCTTTTTTCTTCCTTCTTTCCTTCCTTCCTTCCTTCCTTCCTTCTTTCTTTCTTTGTTTCTTTGTTTCTTTGTTTCTTTGTTTCTTTGTTTCTTTCTTTCTTTCTTTCTTTCTTTCTTTCTTTCTTTCTTTCTTTCTTTCTCTCTTTCTCTCTTTCTTTCTCTTTCTTTCTCTCTTTCTCTCTCTTTCTTTCTTTCTTTCTTTCTTTCTTTCTTTCTTTCTTTCTTTCTTTCTTTCTTTCTTTCTTTCTTTCTTTCTTTCTTTCTTTCTTTCTTTCTTTCTTTCTTTCTTCCTTCCTTCCTTCCTTCCTTCCTTCCTTCCTTCCTTCCTTCCTTCCTTCCTTCCTTCCTTCCTTCCTTCCTTCCTTCCTTCTCTTCTTCTTCCTCCTCCTCTTCCTCTTCCTCATTCTCCTGCTCTTCCTCCTTCTCCTCTTCCTTCTTCTTCTTCCTCCTTCTATTTTTTGGTAGCCTTCATTCAGTGCTATTTTGAAAACACAATGGGTACTCAGCAAAAGACTCTTGACTATCCAAGCCTGTGCTTTTCCAGGGACAGGCCATGAGGAAAGAACCCTGAATTTGTAAAAGAAGGATCTGAGTTTGAAACTTACTACTTGGATGACCTTAGAAAAGTCCTGGCTCCTCTGACTTTTAGTTTTCCCACCAGTAAACTAAATCTGTGTTAGATTAGTTGATTCCTTTGATCTCTTTTCATCCTGGCTTTGATTCTGACTTTCTGGACTTGAATACTGTGCTGTTGTAAGCTAATTCTGGAATTTCCCTCAGCTCCTGGGGCCTCCTCATCCAGAAATACCCACTGGTCCAACAGCCTTCTTAACCTGCCATGCCATCCCCCTTGTCCCATTGGTGAATTGCTCCTGGAGCCTCCATTTTGAAAAGGTGCCCATTTTGGCTAACCTTCGTTTGCCTACTGGCTCAACTTCTAACTTTGGGAACTCCAGTACAATGTTCCAGAATATTTTCCTCCCCCTCTCCATCATCACTTTTCAGTTTTTGTGTATTATAATGCAAGTTTCATAAAGACAAAGACTTTCTTTCGGTTTGCATTAGTATGCCCAATTGTTAGTACACTACTTGCAATATAATATGACCATAGAAATTGTTGCTCTGCCCTGCTTTGCCTCACCTTCATTGCTCTTAATTAACTCCATGATTCTAAGACCAGCATCCTCAGGACTGTGTTGGTCTTTGGAGATGGGACCACAGGGTCCTAGATTTATTTAAATCTGGAAGAGATTTTACAGATGATCTAGTCAAATCCTCTTATGAGGAAACTGAGGTCCAGTAAGATTATATAGTTTGTCCTAGGTTACACAGAACAGCCAGGAATTGATCCCATACCCTCTGCTCTCCAGATCAGAGAGCTTTCCTCAAGGTGTGGCCTTTCCTTAACACTTTCCCTTTCATTCTCTATCACCTTTAACCCTAGGAGCACATTTGCTTACCTTATCACCCCTAGGTAAGACATGGAATGTTTGGTGTTGTAAATACCTTGTAATTACTAGTAATAGTTAGCATTTATATAGCACTTTCAGGTTTAATGTGTCATCTCATTTGATAACATTTGAAAGGAAATCTTCTCTCTCAGGTGCCATAAGAAACAAATGCATCATACATTTTATCTTTGAGCTGCCCAGGGGGTTGGAGTGCAGGTCTTGGGATTTAGAGTTAGGAAAAAAAAGTTTGAGATCATCTAGTCCAACTTTCCCATTTTCCAGATGTGGAAAGTGACATAAAGAGAGTAAACAATCTGCCTATTATTTAAGCCACTTCCACTGACTAATTCAATGATGCTGCCTGGGCGGCAACTGAGAAACCTAATAATTCCCTCAATGATTAATGCCAATCATGAGCTCCACAGCTCCTTCCATTTTTTTTCTACCCTTCCTGGCAGCTTGGAATCTCTCCCAGAAGTTTCTGAAGCCTCCCAGAATCATCTTGACCTGTGGAGAAAAATAGTATAAAAGAGTCCAGTGAGAGGAGGAAGATCATGCTTTCCTCCCTCCTTCCCTTAAAGCCTCCTGGTTTTGGTTTGCATAGTTGGCAGGACTGTTCTTTGCCCCCAAACTGTCAAAAGCTGGGCAATTTGGTTTTGTAAAGTTCTCAGGGATAACACCTCCAACTCGGTGTGTTCTCTAAATAACCACTGGCACAGGATCTCTGTACACGAAGTTATAAAGCAACTTTTGCTCCTTATCTGAGCCTCAATTTCTACATCTGTATGATGAGGGGATCTAACATGATCTCTAAGAATCTCTTTTAGTTCTAAATCCTATAAGATTGGGCTAGAACTCCTGGTTCTATCTTCATTCTCCTTAATATGTTTATTTTTCCAGTCTAGGTATTCACTGACTTATTGATTCACCAAACATTTATTAGCTTATTTGCAGGGTACTGTGGGGGATGCAAGTTTCAAATAAGATATGCCTCTTGGTCTCCATTTAATTTGGTCTATTAACCCTTGTCTTGACTAGTGACACCTTGGTTAGTCCCTGTCTCCTTCCCCTCTGGAGAAGATAACGATCTCTTTCCTGAGGGAGGGAACAGATGTGTTCCTGGAGCAAAGTCACCTTCTGGCCTAAATTAGACCATGCCAGGGCTACAGGGAGGCTCAGCTAAAGTTTCCTTGAGCTCCATATAACAGCAAGGGGGCTGTTTTTACCAGAGGCCCTGACACATAACAGATCCCATACATCAGTTGGGGGACTTTGATTCCGATAAGGATTGGCCTACCAATGCCGGCAGTGAGAAAGTTTTACAGCCCTGACTTCCCTCCGCCCTCTGAATTGGGGGAGCTCTGGAGGCCACCAAAGGGACCTTATCAAGACAGAAGGTGTCCTGCAGCTGTCCCAAGAGGCTGCTGGTCTTAGGTTCAGATGTTTGAAACAAAGCAAAACCCTGCTGTGCTTTTCCTTGCATGGTAAGAGAGAGGACCTGGACATTCACGTGGATGTGAAAAAAGGGGTTATCTCTGATGAGCAGCAAAATGGAGTCTGGGGGCTTCCTCTGGCTGCTGGAGGTTTGCAGCAACTTGGGATCACGGGGAAGTGATTCTGCCAGCTGGTAAAAAAAGAACTGGGTAATCATATATAAGTAACTGGCCCTTAATTCCCCACTATTATCAAGATAAAGATGAGCAACTGTCCTTACCTCCCTTCATGTATTTTTTCTATGGCTACCTTCTTAAAACATGTTTGAATTGGGTCTTAAAGGTTACCTGGTTCAATTGGTGTTTAAACTGGAACTCCCACCTATAACACACAGTAATCAAAGCTCTGAAGACTGAGAACTGCTTTGTTTTTGTTCTGTACACAGCAGTCACTTAATACATGCTTGTTGGATTGACTTGAATCCCCATCAAATGGCCGTCTGGCTTTTGAAAGAATTGCTCCAGTAAGGTGGAATTTAGAACCTCCTGTGGTCAGGAAATTGGTGGGGAGGGCTCTGCAGTTCTGGACAGTGCTAATTATGCTTCTGGTTTAATTCTCTGGGGCAGAACGAAATAAAATGAATCCCTGTTCTGTGTGATGCCCCCACAAATGCTTGAAGACAGGAAATCTGTTTCCTTAAAGCCTTCTCTTTTCAAGTCAAATCAAGTCAATGAACATTTACTAAGTGCTATATTTATATATTTACTATATGCCAGGCACTGTACAAAGTTTTCGACTTAGTAAGAAGAGCAAAAAATAGTCTTGCCCTCAAAGAACTTTGAGTCTAATGGGGGAGAAAACACACAAATAAATATGTACAAATGAGATATACAGAAAAAAACTAGAGATGATCTCAGAGGGAAGGCACTTGCAGAAGGTGAGGATTTTAGTTGAGATTTGAAGGAAGCTAAATATCCCCAATTCTTTCCACTGATCCTCATGAAGGCCCCCCATCTTTCCATTTCCCATCTCCTGAGTGTCCTCTAGCTAAATATCAACTTCAGAACTCAGTTTTCATTGTTGTCTTGAGTTGCTTAAGTCACGTCTGACTCTCTGTAACCTCATTTGGGGTTTTCTTGGCAGAGATGCTAGAGTGGATTTGCCATTTTCTTTTCCAACTCACTTTATGGATGAGAAAACTAAGGCAGACAGGGTTAAGTGATTTGCTATAGCTATTAAATGTCTGAAGCTGGCTTTGAACTCAGGTCTTCATAACTGTCCCCAAAACTGAATGCACTACTCTAATCTTGGGACAATCATTTCCCTTATTCTGGATAGCAAGACCTCTATTAAAGCATTTTGAAATCACGTGAGCTTTTTGGGGCTGCTGCTCATTCTGACCTTGACACCATGGGATCATAAGATTCAGAACTAGAACAAACGATTGAGATTATCTAGTCCAGTCCCCTTATTTTACAGATGACAAAACTGAGTCTAGAGAGCTCACATGACATGACCTTTGCCACATTGAGGCTTAGATAATTGTGCACATCTTCTCTTCCTGTATTCCTGGAAATTATTTTTTAAACCCAAGTTTAGGGCTTGCCTCCTTATTACATTTTATCTCACTGAATGGGGCCCATTCTTCCAGGCTATTAAGCTAATTGAGATCTTAATTCTGTTATTTAGTACTTTGGGTCTCTTCCTCTTCAAGGTTGCCTTTTATATTCATTGTAACCTGATTTCATATGAATCCAAATAATGGTTTCCTGGGTCACCTGGACACTGAGGGCATGTGTGGCTAGAAAGTGAGATAGGCAGTCGTGTCAGAACCCAAGGTGAGTAACAGAGAGAGGGCTCCACTCTTTTATCTGGATTTTCTGGGGGCATTTCTTTGTAGAAAGACTTGGACAAGAATCACATGGGAACAGAAGGCATAGATGAGGCACAAGCTGTCCTGGGAGAGACAACACTTACTCCAATGAGGTAAAGCTTTGGGTTCTTTTACCTGGTTTCTTCCAAGACTGAATTCAATTATCACCATCTGCTTGAGGTCTTTCCAGCTCCCTTCAACAGCTATTGCCTCATCATCTCTCCATCAAACTCCCCCAAAGTCTCTTTCTATTTGGTACGTGCTTATAAATATGTGATGTGTCTCTCATTAGACTAAAATTCTTTAAGGGTCCCCAGTGCCTAGCCATGGTGCCTGGCATAGCAAGTGCTTAATGAGCAATAATATTCATTACTAATGATATTATTATACAATAATAATATTAAAATATTAATAATCAACTACAACTAGCATTTATATATTATTTTGAAGTTTAAACACTGCTATATAAATGTGATCTCATTCTATCCTTCCAATAACTCTACAAGGTAGCTGCTATTTCTTTCCTAATTTTACAGATGAGAAAACTGAGGCAGATAAAAGTGAAGGCACTTTCCTAGAGTCACAAAATAAATGTTTGAGGTTGGATCTGAACTCATCTTCCTGACTCCAGGTCCAATGCCCAATCCATTGTGCCACCAAGCTGCCTCTAATGAATGCTTCCTAATTGATTTATTGAGATTCCCCAGTCTACTGGAGATTTGAAGAAAGTACAAATATTGGGGAAGTATATAATTATGATCATCCTTGCCCCACAATAATGGCCTGAATGGACATCATTCTATCTCTTCCTCTACTTCCTTTGCCTTGTAATCCTAAGTCTCTGGAGAGATTATAAAGTCATCCCCAAAGGACAGATACTAGCACAAAGCTAGAAAGGGGAATAAACCTCTGGAGGAAGTGGACAATGCATTCAGATCTATTAGGAGTTTTCTCACCTAGAGTCAGGCTGTTTAATGTAGGATTCCAGTTCTCTAAATAATTGGACATTTTGTGGCAAGAAAGAATGAAAAATAAAATTAAAAACAACAAATAAAGAATAAAAAATAAAATAAACAACAAAGAAAGAAAGAAAAATAAAATAAAAATAACAGCAAATAAAGCCTGAAGGAAAACACGGAACCAGTCTATGGAGATTATGCAATATAACAGATAAAAAGTTGGAAAATCCAGGGTTTGTAGGCAGGGTGTTCCAAATGCTTGCTAGGACTTTATCAGTTCACAGCACACACCGGAGCTTTTGGGAATAGCCATCCACCTCTGGAATAAATCATTTGGGTGAAGAATTTTCTAAAAACATTCTCACTGCTGCTCTCCTCATGTAACTCCTATTGGCTCCAGCCACTTTCACTACTGCTAACCCCTCTGCATTCTGCCTGTCATCACTGTCACTATCCAAGAACAATGCAAAAGCACCTATCTGTCTGTGACAGTTCAAGGAGCATGCGAGAGGGATATTGATATCTCTCTAGTACATACTTAACTGAACATTCTACTTAAAGATATGATGATAGTCCATGGACACAATCCTTGGAACTGCCCCCAGGGAGGTCAAGCAGTAGCAAGATGAAAGAGGAGACTTGGTCTCTAGAGTGAGAGATGACAGGTTCTGGCCAAACTCCATTAAAATCAAAGGCACAGTGGGATTTTCTAGCTGGGGAGACAGGATAATGATAACTAATGATGCAAGATAGAGTGTTCTGTAACCGGTTAGTTCTGGACCAAATATATGCTATAAGCTTTCTCTGTGTAGGTTAGTTGACTGGTGAGGAAAGAAGTATATATCATTAGATATGGTAAAATACTTTCTTTAAAGAGGGCAGAAGTTCATATGTATGTGTGTGTATGAGCATAAGCACATGTATGTGAGTGATCACATGTTATTGGTATTAAGACTACACAACATGCCCTATGTGGTTCCAATCCACATGGAGCCTTCGTGATCCTGCTTTTGGGTATTTAAAATAGAGGGATTCTTTTCTCACTTCAGAGCACATTGTACTTTGACTCTCTTCTGCTGGATTACCAATCAATAGCAGAAAAATGCCTGCTAAACCAGAACTGATTCTATATATCAGACTTGGAGTGGGCAACTTCCCTAGTGGCTTTCAAGTGAAGAAGGCTACTTTGATCCTCTAAGCAAAGATGGGGCAGTATCCTATTTCTCCTACATGGTTACCATTAGTCTGTGAACAGATGTTATTTTTTTTTCTCTTATACTTTTATTTTTTCTGGATTGTAGGTAAAGGAGCATCTTGAAATGGGAATGTCCCATTAAGACCAAGCAATCCCTTAAAGATGTGTGAGGTGCCATCAATAATCTAAATCTTAGAGTCAGAGGCAACAGTAGCTGGGTCTGGTTAGGAGACAACACAACTCAAAATAAGGACTATTTGCTAGACGTACCCCAGAATGGAGCAAACCCAGCTCATTGAGGGAATGATTCCTCCTTCAGAAAGGCATCCAGACATCCAGATTTGAACTTGGTGAGGACTCTAGGAAAGGAGACATGGACTGTTGGGACCAGGAGGTATCCTTAAATCACACACATTTATCTGTGTACTTCAGTACTTAACCTAGGAATCTGTTATATATGTAAGAGGTAGAGTGAGTCTCAAATTAAAGCTGGGAAAGATGGGAGAATGAACCACTTTAAACTTGAGATCACTTCCAGGGTAATGTGAGCCCTTCATTTTGAGAAATGTCTTTGCATTTCCTTGTTATACTTTTTAAATAAATATATCTTTGTAAAAGCTGATTGGAATCAATTAGTCAATCAATATTGATGAAAGACATCAGGTCAAGATTAGTTCACCATAATATAAGAACTTCCAGTCTTATGAGGTTTTCTATAGGAATTTCCTATTGTATCATTGAGTCGACCTAAATAATTACAATAAATGCTATAAAAATTTAGCTGGAAGATAGCTCATTATTTGTAGAGAAAGTTAAGGAAAATTTCATGAAGGAAGTAGACTTCAAGAGGTCTTGGAATGATGAGTAGAACTCATTTAATGAGAGATGAGTTGAGAAACATTTCAGAGAGGAGAAATTGAATAAGCAAGGGCATGGAGATGAGAATATCAGGACAGTTTTGGCAGGGATAGGGCAGTGAGCAGAGAAGGACTTGTATAGGGGACTCAAGTTTATATAAGAGTTCTTCTTTTTAAGAGTTTATATTTTTGATATTAGTTTCATATTATCATATATAAAAAGCATCTATCTGGAACAAAAACACTCAGCTCAGTTCTGTCTACCTAGCTGTCTATACTATAGATATGCATTTTTTATTTTCCAGGTATAAACCTAAGCTCACAATCCTCTTGCATTTTGATGAAAACCAAATGCACAGAAAATAAAAATGGGGAAAAGGTGGGTTTAGGACTGGGGGAGAGATATTATATTTCTTTAGGTTCTGCGTCCTGATTTTCATTAGATCCACCCTATTTCTATCATGCTCTGGTCAGGTGGGTTAATGTTTATTTTCATGTACGGCTTAAATCCCATATTCTTTAATCAAACAACAATCTCAGTCATTTGGAAAAGAGTAAAGGGATCTCAGCAGCTTATTGAGGGAAGGAGCTCATCAGAGACTGGGGTTTTGTGAATATCATGCAAGACTTATAGGGAAAAAATATCCAGCTAAGTGTGGCTTTGATCTTTCTTGGGGCCACCCAAGGCATCAAGTGACCAACCTCTAATTCAACACTTCTCACTGTCCCATATGCTTTCTCAGACTGGATCAATCAAAGCTGTCCAGAAACTCAGGACTAGGGGCTTTTCAAGGCTGAGGTTATATTTGGTAAATTTTAATCCAAACATTCTCAATCGGTCCAGTGAAATTTGAAATCTGATAATGAGGCACTCTCAGTAAGCTTTAGCCAGAGGTAGGGAAATTTGAAGGTGGAAAAAAGTGAAAAGAGTGGGATTGGGTTCCCACAAACTACAGCCAGGGAAGCTTAAAATGATCTGAATCAGTTCAATGACATCTGATCTTTGTATCATAAGACTTACACTATAATACAGCTGGAAGGGACCTTAAAGATAATTCTCCCTCTGTCCACCTCCAAGGACTTTATTTCAAAGAGATGAATATGGGAAGTGACCTGTCTAAGGCTACAAAGGGGCTGAGAGCTGAGGTTTAGACTCAAGTTTTCTGGCCCAAATCTTTGGGTAGTGCATCATAGACCCTTTGGTAGTATGACAAAGCCTATAGAATCCTCAGAAATTTAAAACAAAAATAATGGAAGGAAATGCTCATTTTCAGTGAGAGATTAGTGAAAACAAAAGTATACCTTCTCCCCCATTCAAGTTCATGGACTCTTCGAAATCTATCCATTGGGATAGATGGGAGGGAGGAAATCATGGCCTTCCCCAAATTAAGAACTCTTATATTAGAGTGTTTGTGATTTTCCCAGTTCTCAGGGTGTAGTGTAGGAAAAAATAAAGCCTATTTAGGGAAGAGACACCCTGATTTTTAAAAAAGAAAAAGCCAATGGAGAAAGATCTGTTTTCCCAGTTCCTAGGGTTTAGTATAGTAAATAATAAGGCCTATTTAGGGAAGGGACACCCTGATTTTTAAAAAAGAAAAAGCCAGTGGAGAAAGATCATTCCAAAAGATTGAGAGCACATTACTAGGAGGGCTGAGTAGTTTTCTGCCTGCCTTGCAATCTTGAATTGAGCCCTACATTCCAATGCCCTCTTTGCTTTACTCCCCCTCCCCACCCCCCAGTAAAATATCCCAGCTTCCAGTAAAGTATCACTGACAATTCTCCACTGAGTTGCAGAGAGCTGAGTTCCCAAACAGTATCTGCTGTTATTACATTAATTACAGCCATCTAACAGGAAATGTAAACAGGAAAATCCACTGAGGAGATAAAGGGCAAACTCCCCACAGAAGGGGAGGCTGGCTCTGCTGGGAGGAATGGGGTTCCATCAACGTACTGGAAAGGTCATTCTCTGCCTAACCTCTAGCCTCAGTCCTGAAGTGGTAATTGGCTTTGATAGATAGCTATCACTCCCCAGCCTCTCCTGTCCCTGAGCTCTCAGGGGGGTGACTCGGCTCCCACATTACCAGAGACTCTCCCAGAAACGGAGCAAGTCAAAATGTCAGGCTTGTGGTTTTGCATGGGAAGGGTACATGGGAGAAGGGGGGGAGCAGGGGCTGTTTCCATAGCAACCTCCAGCTTCAAGGGATCTTGGAGATCAACTTCTCCAACCCCTTCATTGTACAAATGAGGAAACTGAGGGGGTGAGGGATTTGCCTAAGCTCACACAGATAAACAGATTTAGAGCTGGAAGAAGCCTTGGAAAGGCTCAAAGGCTCATCTTGTCCAATTTCCCCAATATCATAGATCAATCAATCAATATTTACTGAGTGCCTACTAAGAGTCAAGGACATTGTTAGGCACTGGGGGGGGGGGGGTACAGAGAATGAAATGACAATAATGAGGGTCTCTCTATAAGCTTCAGTCAGAGAGAGAACTGGAAGTGGAGAAAAGTTAAAAGGATAGGATTAAATGTTCCCAAAACGGAGCTGGGAGCTTAAAACAATCTGAATCAGCCCTGTGATATCTGATCTTAGAATCAGAGGCTTGAGAGGCTGAAAGCACCTTCGGATTTTGTTTTGTTTTGTTTTGTTTTGTTTTGTTTTGTTTTGTTTGTTTGTTTGTTTGTTTGTTTTTCCTAATCACTAAATTTCACAGCAATCTGAAGTGAGGGCCAGAGAGAGTGAGATCATGCTAATAGAAGAGATAAGTCTATAGAAACTCTATAGAACATAAATTTAAGTAGTATATAACTATAAAATGTCATTAAATACAAAACAGGCCACAAGGTGGTGCTATAGTGTATACAGCAACAGCCCTGGAGTCAAGAGGACTTCATCTTCATGAGTTCAAATCCAGCCTCAGACATTTACTAGCTGTGTGACTCTGGACAAAACATTTAACCCTGTTTGCCTCAGTTTCCTTATCTGCAAAATGAATTGGAGAGGGTATTGACAGACTAGTCCAGTATCTTTGCCAAGAAAACTTCAAATGGGGGGAGGGGGGGATGAAGGGTTGACCATGATTAAAAATGACTGAAGAAGGTAGCTTGCCAGAGCAGGAAGGGAGAGAATCAGGGAAGTCTTCATGCAGAAGATCATGTCTGAGATGGAGGCCCTGAGAACTATAGAGGTCAACTCCTCACTCCTTACCTATGGTCATGCAAGGAGTGATCCAGGGCCTTTGATGTCAAGGTAGCAAAGCTGGGAGTCAAAAGCTACACATCTAACTTCAATTCTAGTATTCTTCCATTAATAATAGCTAGTAGCTACATTTATAGAGAACTTCAGGGTTTGTAAACTGCTTTACAAACATTGTCTCATTTGAATTCATTAATGATTTACAGTTATGTTACAAAGAACAAAGTAAGTTCTTTGAGGACAAGAGTGCCTTTTGCCTCTCTTTGTATCCCCAGCACTTAGTAGATGCTTGGCATACACTAGGTGCTTATTAAATGTTCATTGAATTGATCTCACAACAATCCTGTGACATAGGTACTATTATTGTTCCCATTTTACAGATGAGGAAACTGAGGCAGACAGAAATCGAAATGACTCTCCCAGGATCACACAGCTGGTAAGGAGGCTGATGTTCCTGACTTCTGGTCCAACTCTCTCTGCACTGTACCACTCAGGTGCCCCTATCATTAAACCTAGCTATCTTCTCACATGGAGCCTGGCTCCCTTTATCCAAGGGATGAACCCCATCCAAGCCAGGAAGCTCAGATCCAGCTGGCTTCCTTCAGATCCTAAGAGAAATTCCTTTGAGAAAACATAAAGATTCAGTGCTTTCATTCAGTCCTTTCCAGCAGGTGACAAGGTAAGATAGTAAGGGGCTCAGAGCAGGGCAGGCCAGGGCAAAAAGATCAGCCATCTACCTTTGACAACTAATCAAAGACACAGGATGTAGGCTTTGTGGTGAAAGTCCCGCCCCCTGAGGAGTCCAAAGCCAATAGAGGCAGAGGGCTGATTAAACTCCCCAGGGATTGGCTCGGGGATGCCTCATTTCAGAACTTCTGTTGTTCTAATGAACCCTACCCAGCAAGCTCTAATTGTCACTGATAAACAGGTCCAGGTTCGTTCCTTTTGATTTCATAGTTGTATTTTCTAACTCTTCCTGATTATGGAGCCTTAGTATATCAGGAAGAGATGAACATTTTTAGATTTTGGGATGAGCCCAGGTACAATCCCATGGACCATCTCATTGTGAGGGAAGGAGCAAAGAAGGAGGAATGTCAGAACAGCCTCAGAAAGCCTACTCGTCCTGGGTGTAATAGAGGGGTGAAAAAGTGCAGGATTTAGAACCAGAGGAACCAGTTCAAATCCTTATATTCTAGGAGACTTAGGTGACTGTCTGGGTCACTTCCTTCTCTTTGCTTCAGTTTCCCTTTCTATAAAATAGGAATAGAATAGACTAGATCTTAATTTGGGATCCATGGATAGAATTCAAGGGTTCTTTCAATTTGGATGGGAAAAAATTGTCTCTCTATCTTTATCAATCTCTAATAGTAATTTATCATTTCCTTCAGTTATTATGAACAAATATTCTGAGAAGGTCCACAAGCTTCTGCAGAGTGCTATCAAAGGAGTCCATGATTCAAAAACTGAACAGTCTCTGATCTTTTAGGTTGCTTCCAGCTCTAAAGCCTGTCATTATTGAGCAGTTTCTCCAATACTGGAGGTTAGGGTACCTTCCCCTTTTTATTTAGACAATAAGCACCTACTATGTTCCATGTATTCCTCTAAGCTCTAGTCCTAGGAGGTGGAAAAGGTGCTGGCCTTGGACTTAGGGGACATGGGTCAAAATCCTAGATTTGACATTATTTGTTGTATTTATTGTCATGGACAAATCATATGATTTCTAGGACTGTCAGATGCTATGATAATGCCAAATTCATTCCTGACAAGAAGTGACAGGAATGGAATAAATCAAACATGTAAGCACATGTTATATAACTATGACAACCTTTGAGAATACCATCCACTGAGGGAAGTTGGGAGGAGTTGGAGAAAGCTAAAGAGAAAAGCTGCTTCTTGAGTAAATTTGTTGGAATCACTGTTGCTTTTAAAACCCTCTAGAAATGAGAACTAATTTTTATGGTTTGGCTTAAAAACCAGGAGTAGAGGAATAGAATTATCCCCCTCCCCTTCTTGGGGGGAGGTAATTGGGGTTAAGTGACTTACCTCCTTAAGTGTCTGAAGCTTGATTTGAACTTCAGTACATCCTGTCTCCAGCACCAGTGCTCTATGTAACATGCTCCCAAGCTGCCCTGAGGAATAGAATTATTAATCAGTCAGACAGTTGAGGCAGAATATGATTTACAGCACCCTGCTGGAAAGAAAAATATATTGGTTGTCTGCTTTAGTCATTAACTCTGAAAACAGACCTAAGAGGTGTCAGAAAGGAACACTTGAAGGAGGAGGGATAAAGGGTAAAGCATAATTGCATCAGGCCCTGGGTGGAGGCAGAGACAGACAGAGGGAAAGCACCAATACCCAGGAATAGTCCTTCAGTGGGCGAACAGGAAGTCAAGGGGTAGGCAATGCGGCATAATCTAGTGGATAGGTTATTGGAACTAGAGTCAGGAGTTCAAATCTAAGAATCAAATTCAGATCTCTTAAGACCTTTACTGGCTATATGAATCTCAGTTTCCTTATGTTAAAAATGGAGATAGTACCCTTCCCAAGCTCCTATAAAAAAGGGCTTGGTAAACCTTCAAGTTCTATAGAAACATCTTAGTCTTCCTTGATCCCTAGTGAAAAGGTTGCTATAGTGATACAATGTCCCACTGAAAAACAATCCCATGAAATCTTTTAGCCTTAAAGTTTCAATTGGAGACTTTTGCTTTCCCCGCCTCCTCTTTCCCTGCAAGATGCTCATTCACATCAGCTGGAGGTTCCCAGGCCCTTCAGCCTGCCTAACCCAGAAACCTCCTTACTTTTTCATTTTCCAAAGCTCTCACTCTCCAGGCCGGTTCCTGAGCCTTTGTTCCCCTTGTGGTTTTCCTGGCATTTATAGAGGAGTTTATTAAAATAAAAAGGAGATGCCAACACCATTTCCAACCACCCCAGGCCACTCTCGGGAGCAGCTCATCCAGCCACGGCTCGGGACCAAAGAGTCTAAGATCTTCGGAAGTCTGGCAGTGGGGCACAGCTTGGGACACGTCAGGGAACTGGGGCCAGTTTTTCCTTCTGTCTGAGCCTCCTGGGAATTGAACTGAGCATAGAGCTCTCTTTGAAGCCAATGGGAACTCCACGATCAGTTCAGATCTCCCAGGATACACAGCGAGATGAAATGCCGGCTCCCAAGAGCCCGATGTTGGCAGGAACTGGAACTTTCTGAGCGGACACTTCAACTGATCCCAGAAAGATGCCAGCAGGGACCCAGGTTTGGGCTAAAAGTCACTGCTCTGCTGGTTTAGGGTACTTCTTTGGAAGATCAATAGAGGATGCTTCTCATGTTCTATCCTAGGACAGGGACACAGAAGATTTGAGCTCAGAGCTAGCATTGAGCTTTTATTTGATAAATCATTGGATTTTAGAGCTACAAAAGACTTTACTAAAGGTCATCTAGTTTGATCCCCTGTCTTGACATATAAGGAAAGTATGGCCCAATGCCATACAATATTTGATAAATAAAACTATTATTTAATAAGTACTTATTGCATATAAGCCTGAGTGGATAGAGTGCTGACCCTGAATCAAGTCTGGGTTCAAATATGTCATCTGACTCTCACTAGTTTGTGTGACCCTAGATAAGTCACAATCTCTGCCTCAATTTCCTCAAATGGAGATAATAATAGTACCTTCCTTGAAAAGTTATTATGAAGATCAAATGAGATAATATTTATAAAAAGTACTTAGTGCAATGTTTGGCACATAGTAGGGCTTAATGAATGCTTATTAATTTCTGTGAGGACAAATGGCAAAAAAACCCAAACACTTCTTGCCCTCAGGGAGTTTATAGTATACTGGAAGACGCAACATGTACACAGATAAATGATGGGAGTAGAATAAAGCTAGCTTGTAACCACATATTACATAACTACATGTTATGGCAACCTTTGAGAAGAATTCTATCAACTGAGAAAAAATGGTTCTTGAGTTGAGACTTGAATAATAAGCAGTTACATGTTCTTTTAAGTATTAAACATATGTTATTCCATCCTTGTAAGAACCTGGGAGGTAAGTGTTATTATTTCCCTTATTTTATTGATGGAAGAATTTAAAGCAAACAGAGATTATGTGATTTTCTTAGGGTTATACAAGTATGTGTGTGAAGTTGAGTAATTGGCAGAAGGTTGGAAAGGTAGGGTCATGGGATCATGAGATTCAGAACTAGAAAGAAACTCAGAAGATCATCTAGCCCTTCTCCTTCATCTCACAGGTGAAGAAAAGACCTTCAGATTGAATGGTTTGAATAAAGTCCTTTGGTACACGATTAAAACTTTTCTGACTCCAAATCCAGTGCACTTTCCGTGGAAATCAGACCTTGAGTGTCCAACTAACAAACTGCTATTTTATTTTAGAGGCAATGATGAATCATTGTAAGTTTTTGAGAAGGAAAATAACATGGCCAAGCTTCTAATTCAGGGAGATTATTCTCAAGATTATTCTCAAACACTGTTGAAAGAATTCAAAAGGAAAGACATTAGAGGTAGGAAATCTAATAAAGAGAAAAGAGCATGATGTGGAGGTGGAAGCTCCAGACCTTGGTAAGTGATTGGCACTGGGATTAAAGAGATGAGGGAAGCTGGGATGATTTGAGATGACAAACCCTGGTAACTGGGTGGAACCCTCCACCTTCCCTAAGGATGGAAACTGGCAAAAAGTAGCAGTACTCAAAAAAGTGACTTATCTCTAATGTTTCATCCCATGACTTCCAATAGATCCCTCTGGCTTCACGCTGCCCAAAGAACACTCATGGCACTGAAATCTTTCCAAAGCAATAAGTCTTTCCTCTCAATGAGCTGGGGTGGTAGAGAGCATAAGAAGTGAGCAGAGGGACTTATCCAAAGGCCAATTTGGACAGCTGGCTTAGAGGTTTTGCTTTAAAGAATTTTGGTTTGGGGCAGGATTAAACACATGATAATGGGAACAATGTACCCATGAAACAGATGAAAAGCTGTGGGTGATAAAGTTGGATCTATGTGACCATTAATAGAAGATTTTGAATGTAAGTTGAAGAATCTGGGTCACCCAATGGAATGGAAGCCATGGTAGACTCTTGAGCTGGGGAGTGACATGATGAAAACAATATCCTAGAGATAATAATCTGGCATTTATACAGTGCTTTAGGATTGCCTGGTCCTCAGAACAAAAAATGGGGGTGACAAAATGATTATCTCCATTTTATAGAAAAGTGAGACTCAGTGAGATTAAATGATTTGCCTGTAGACACACCAATAGTAAATGTTGGAGATAGGATTTGAAGCCAAATTTCTTCTGACTCTATGACCAAAACACTTTCTGTAGTAAGCTTATTTTGATGGGTAGTTATAGACATAATCTAATGTGCATTTGTGTAATTAATTGCATATAATTGATTATGCTAATATAATTTATATAATATCTAATAATAATATGCATTATATTATCTCATTTGATCCTTACAACAACCCTTGGAAGGAAGTCCCTTCTATTATCTCTATTTTGCAGATGAGGAAACTGAGGCAAAGATTAGCGTCTTGAAACATATATCCATATGTATATACAAATTTATAATTACAATATATAATATGGGGGCAACTAGGTGATGCAATGGATAGAGTATGAGGCCTGGAGTTAGGAAGACTCATCATTCTGAGTTCCAATCTGGCCTCAGTCACTTCCTAGCTGTGTGACTCTAGGTACATCATCACACTATTTGCCTCAGTTTCTTCATATGTAAAATGAACTAGAAAAGGAAATAGCAAACTGTTCCAGTATCTTTGCCAAGAAAACTCCAAAATGGGGACACAGAGTTAAATGTGACTAAAATTACTGAACATATACAATATAGTATAAAATATAGATGTAAATTATACATAATATTTATGGGAATAATCTGATACAATGTTGCATAATCATTGTAAAGTGCTTAATAGAATGTCTGGTATCTAGCTGCTGTACAATGTGAGATATTCTTCCATACCCATTGTAGTAGTTACTGTGCATATTGTTTCTCTGATTTCCTTTCTTTACCTTTTATCACTTCATGTCATTCTTTCCTTGTTTTCTATATTCACCACATTCCTCATCTCTTACAGCCCAGTAATATGCCATCACATTCACGTACCACAATTTGCTTAATCATTCCCCCACTCACTGGGTGGCCACAGCTTTAAATTCTTTGCTGCCCCTGTAAGTGATACATTCAAAATTTTGGTGTAGATTAAATCTTCTCCTCCCTCTCTCCTTCCCTACCCTCCATCTGTCCTTCCCCTCCCTCCCTCCCTCCCTTCCTTCCTTCCTTCCTTCCTTCCTTCCTTCCTTCCTTCCTTCCTTCCTTCCTTCCTTCCTTCCTTCCTTCCTTCCTTCCTTCCTTCCTTCCTTCCTTCCTTCCTTCCTTCCTTCCTTCTTTCTTTCTTTCTTTCTTTCTTTCTTTCTTTCTTTCTTTCTTTCTTTCTTTCTTTCTTTCTTTCTTTCTTTCTTTCTTTCTTTCTTTCTTTCTTTCTTTCTTTCTTTCTTTCTTTCTTTCTTTCTTTCTTTCTTTCTTTCTTTCTTTCTTTCTTTCTTTCTTTTCTTTTTTCTAAAGCAGAGAGGAGAATCTGAGTCTTGCCTTACAGTTCTGCTGAGTCTAAGAGACTTTTCATATGAGAGTAACTGGAGAAGCCTTGGTATGCCCCAAACAAGTTTTATTAGGTCACCATTGGAGAATGCCAGGCCTGTTTGCTATTCTGGCTGAAAGCCTCTCTTGAAGTCAAATTTTGGAGGCCATCCAGAGACTGGTTGTCAAAGGAGACACTGACTGGACACATGTTTCCATCAGAAAGCATATGAATAGAATCAGAAGACCTGTGTTCAAATCTTAGCTCTGTCATTTAATGCTAAATCTTAGGCAAGGCACTTAATCTTTCATTTATTCATTCATTCAAAAACACATATTAAACACCTACTACATGCTAAGGAGTAAAGATACAATACATGAAATAAACTTTGCCCTCAGGTGTTTTGAATTATTTTAGAGAAAAATAGAATAAAAGTGTGCAGAAAATTAATTGAAAATTAAAAGCAATTTTCTGGAGTGGGACACTAGCAATTTGGGGAGTCAGGAAAGGACTCATAGGAACTAATACTTGAGCTTTCAAAGAAATGAAGGATACATTTTTGAAGTGAAAGTGATAAGACATAACATTGCAGACATGCAGAATGGCTTGCGCATCACACAGCACCGTACTTGGCTTGTAGTAAGTAGGTGCCTTTCTGCCTGTGCAAAGGTCCAGAGGAGGTGGAGGGAATGCTTCACATACAGAACAGCAAGGAGACCAGTTAGGAAGAAACATAGCGTGTGTGAAATAGAGATGTATGAAATAAGCCAGAAATGAGCGAAAGACAGAGAGCAAAGGATTTCAGAAGTCCGAGAGGATGAAAGGAGTAGCAGCTCTATATGTGCTTTAGGAACAACAACTTTACAATTATATGGAAGATGGTTTGAAGGAAGGAGAATCTCATGATAGACCAAGAAGCAGACTATTAATATAGTTTACTTGGGAAATAATGATAGCCTGGACTGGGGGAGAAGAGGCCACAAAAATGGCCAAGAGATAATTGATGGACATGTTCTGAATAGAATATAAGACTTTGCAATTGGATGAATACAAACTGTGAGAGATAGGAAAGGATTGAGGGTGACACTTAGGTTACAAATCTGTATGGGCAGCTGGGCAGCAAGGTGACACAGTGGATAGAATACTAGATCTGGAGTCAGGAAGACCTGAATTCAAATCTGTCTGTAGATACTTTCTGGTTGTGTGACCCTGCTAGTCACTTTATCTTGTTTGCTTCAGTTTCCTCATATGTAAAATGAGCTGAAGAAGGAAATGGCAAACCACTCCAGTATCTTTGCCAAGAAAACCCCAAATAGGGTTATAGGGTTGCATATGATTGAAATGACTGAACAAGAGCAAACAACACTGGTTTATCAATTCCTTAGTTATTAAAAAAATAAGACCATGAATTGTAGCATATAAACTTAATGGTTATATTATTGTGCCATAAAATCTGAGGGATATATAGCTGATGAAGCATATTACCCATCTCCTAAAAGATCAGGAGGGATGGAGAATATGACAGACATTTTTGGCCATGGTCAATGTGGAAATTTGTTTTGCTTGCTGTGCATAGTTGTTCCAAGACATTTTTTTTCCAGTTGGGAGGAAATAATAGGTGGGGGTGTCTTATTCTCTTGATGAGAGAAAAGAAAAAAGGAATACAGACGAGCAGGATAACTTTGAAAGTCACTTATTTATATACTTAAAAAGAAAAGCAAGTTGTACATAAGAGCATTTCAAAGTTTCACATATAATCTCCTTCAGTTCTCCAATATATGTAAATACTCATTTAATTTTTTTTCTAAGTTTGGAATAAGAAAAAAATAAAAATAGAGGCGCAACTAGGTGGCAGAGTGGCTAGAGCACTGAAATCAGGAGGACCTAAGTTCAAATTTGGTCTCAGACACATTACACATCCTACCTATGTGACTATGGGCAAGTCACTTAACCCCAATTATCTCAGCCAAAAAAAAAAAAAAAAGAAAGAGAAAAAAATAAAAGAGAAACAAAGTTTATGAGGAATTTAGAGTAAGCTAGGAAGACTTGCCAGAATAGATATAAAAGTGATTAAACAAAACACTATAGCATAACAATAAAATAAATGGAAATCTAACTTAAAGCTAAATGTTGTACAATGATAGTCACTATGAGATCAGAGAAGAGATGAGCAAATAAATACTGTTCTTTCCTTTTCTTGGACAGATGAGTGACTAGAAATGCAGAGCATTGAATTTGCTAATTTACATGGCTGCTTTGTGGGTTGAATTTGCTAAGTTGTTTGTTGCAAGTGAAAATTCTATGGGTGGGTATAAAAATAAATCAACAGATCATTAATTTGAAAAATAAAAATAAAAAGTCCATGTCTATGGTAATATTCCCTCTTCTGCCATTATCTTTCTGCTTTCAATCCCAAATGACCAATCCATTTTCTAGGAAATTCTCCCTCTCCCATGGGAATTTAGAATGTACAAGTTTCTCAATCATGAATGACCTACCTCATGTGGCTTTTGGGAGGCTCAAATATGATAATGCACACATAAAGTAGTGTGTAAGCCATAAAGGGCCATAGAAATGCCCGCTGTTATTTTTATTAGCATGGTTATTAGGGCTGGGTCCTGCCTGAGAGAGGACCATCAACCTCTGGAGGCATTGCTCACCCAGATGGGCCATGACTGCTGCCACAAAAACCACTTCTGAGTTGCTTTCTCATTTGGCTCCTTTCTGCAGCCTTGGGCAGCTTGGGGGTGGGGGTGGGGAGTGGACTTGGCAGTCACCATCTCTCCTGGCTGGGGAGCTTCAGGTTGACTTCCAGGCACTTTTTCTACAGAGCATCTGTGGCAGAGTTGGGCTCTGGCCCACTTTGCTGCCACGCCTCGGAAATGAGCTTATTACACCAAGAATGTAGTTTCAGACTTGCCTTTCTCTCCTGGTCTGGTTGTGAAAAGCGGGTTGTTTGTCTTATTATTATTTTTTCTTTAGGTAATTGAGCCATCTACATACTTTTATGTGTGTGGGTGCAACTTACTAAGAGGCTTATTAGAAATACTTAAAAAAAAAAAAAAAAAACCAGGGCTGGTAAGTAGGCTAAAATACTAGGGGGAATTGCAGGCATGAGGATTGAAAATGGAACAGGGGTGGGGGTAAGAAATGAGCCTTTTATCTCCCTTCAGGGTGAAATACAAACCATGACAACCCCTCCCTCTTATTACCCAATTAGACTGGAATTCAATATTCAGATGTCCTTTCTGCAGGTTTCCACATTTTCCTCAAGGCTGGTTTAGGTTAAAAAAATCAAATCAGCTTTTCTAACACCCTGGTAAATTCTGTAAAAATAAAGGAAAATGGTTACATTGAAAAGGAACAATCTTTCTCTTTTAAAATATTGAGCATGTCTAACATGAACCTGAATAAACCAAATATATTTCTGAAGATTATTCTCCTTAGCAAAAGTCACACAGATGCACAACTCAGAGCAGAGAAAGTGATTGGATCAGCTCACCAGATTCCCTGTGCCTTCCAGCTTCTTTCCATCAATGAGTCCCCAAACTCTTCAAATAACAACTGATGAGTCACCATATGCTTCTCAGGATTTTCATTGACACAAATTATTTTGTTGTTGTTCAATCATTTTGCAGTCGTATCTTATGTATTTGTGACCCTTTTTTGGAATTTTCTTGGCAAAGGTACCAGAGTGCTTTGCTATTTCCTTCTCCAGTTCATTTTACTAATGAGGAAACTGAGGCAAACAAGGCAGAGTCTTACATAGGATCACACAGCTAGGTTGTGTCTGTGGCTGTATTCGAATTCAGAAGATGAATCAGCTTGACTCCAGGTTGAGTACTCTGCGCATTGTGGTGCCATGTGGTGCCCTTGGCTGCTCCTCTATTATCCAAATAAATATTGTGGAAAATAGGGAGATCTCCAGGGATGGCCTGACAATTCTTGAAGACCCAGGCTACAAGGATCTGTTAGAACTGGGTTGGAAATGAAGTTATAATCAGTATCTATAGTTAGTTCCACAATCCATTGAAATCTGTGAGAAGAACCAACTGTGCATGATTAAGGTATGCTTTGGTTCCTTTATGAAACAGAGGGAGGACCTGGGCCAGTAGTGATTATAGAAAAACCTAACTGGCCCTTTTTAAGAGCTATGCACTCACACTATCTATACAAAACTCTGCTGAAAGTGGGAATTTAAGGACAAGTGCTTGTGTTTTGGGATTATTGATATATCCTGGTGAGGGGTTGTACCCTCCAATTAGAACAATGATATGAAACAGATATACCCAGAAAATAAATGTCCTTTGCTTGGAGAGTATGTGCCATAGGAGATGCAATAGAACCTGAGATGAAGATCTGCTGATTCCCCCATCTTGAATCCAGTGTGATTCTGCCAAGGTTCACAGAAATTCAACACAGCTCAGTATATTATCTCTACTTAAGAGTGAGCTCAGAAAGCCACAGTAAAGGAGTCTCAAGGGCCAGCCCTGGTCTGCAAGAGTGGCAGCCTGTTCCTGGGGCTCTCCAGGATATTCAGTGAGGGCTACCTTTTCTTTAATGCGTATGTCTAGCATCTATTCGGTTTTGCAGTTATCCTTCTAACAAATAAAGCTGAAGACAAGAAGTATGAATGCAGTTTTGATTGATTCTCTACCCTCAAGTCCTGCATTTGAACTATTGCCATGAAGTAGGTGGCCATTAAGCACTGAGTGAGTTCAGCACTCACTAGGCTCTGCAAATGAAGCCCAGAGTCCAGCCTCATTTGATTGCATGTGAATCTTCAACATCCATTTGTTCAACAGTGATTGCTATCTCACTGTTGACATGAATTTCAACTTCACCCAGTTGAAGATCATCTGTTCCCATGAGACCTTGAGCAACTTCAAAAAGTACTACAGCATTGATGCTCATGAGTTTTCATACTGAATCACACCACTTGACTTTGTGATGATATAAATCTGTATTTTGGAAATGACAGTAGCATTTACTGGATCTCCTATTACAAGACCATCCTAAATGGAAAAATTTTGGTCCTTGAAATCTGGACTGAACACCAGATAAGTGGATTATTTGCAATCTTTGACACTATCTGAGTATCCACGAATTCACTCAAGGCATCTTGTCACTGATGGTCTGATGCTTATGGTATCCCTGCTCCATATGGAAAAGAAATGATTTCAGCCAGTGACATTTAATTATCTCCAATCAAAAACACTCCATACCATATGGATACAGGTCTAGATAGCTATCACAGAGTACATTTTTTTTTCTAACCAGGGGAAAAGAGATCCTAGTAAATTCTGCCCACAGTGGAAAATGGCATGATTTTTTTATTAATTTTTTTTATTTTCAAAACATGTGCATGGATAATTTTTCAACATGGACCCTTGCAAAACCTTGTGTTCCAATTTTCCCCTTCTTCCCCTGCTCTTTCCCCAAGACAGCAAGTAATTCAATATATGTTAAACATGTAAAAATAAATGTTAGATCCAATATATAAATATATATTTATACAATTATCTTGCTGCACAAGAAAATCAGATCAAAAAGGAAAAAAAAAGTGAGAAAGAAAATAAAATTCAAGCAAACAACAAAAAGAGTGATCCATACTCAGTTCCCGTAGTCCTTTCTCTGGGTGATAAATACTATGATTCATTTCTAGCTAGGAACATGATCCAATGAAATCAACATTAACTCAGCTAATGTAATACAGCTGAGATACTTTGCAAAAAATAATATTCACATCTGTGCAAGTTGGGCAGATATTAAATGGTCACTAGAATCATTATTGGTCTGGCTATAGGACTGTCCCTGGTTCTGGTGTGCAGACTTAGAATAACAAGCCCTCAAGGTACTAGACACTTTATCATGGTTCAGCCAGGATTGTGTAAGTTTTTCATAGTTGGAAAGCACACAAGTAGAGCTTCTTTTCATGTTTACCTTGTTTGTTTCCACTCTGGAAATATCTGACAACAAACTATTTGTTTTTGTCTGATTTTTTTCAGTTTTCTTAGAAACTGGAGTGGTTTGATATTTCCTTCTCCAGCTCATTTTGCATGTGAGAAAACTGAAACAAACAGGATTAGGTAATTTGCAGAAGTTACACAGCTCCTAAGTATCTGAGACTATATTTGAACTCACAAAAATCAGTAAACTCTTAGACCAATCCTAGGACCAGCACTCTATCCACCATGTCACCTAGCTTCCCTTTACTTTTTTATTGTACCATATTATTAAATGTCTTTGCTTTGAACTAATAGTATCATTTGGTTGAATATAAAGCATCATCATATTAGTGGGGGCTCTTGAGCTATAGTTTTAGGGAATATGTAGCCATGAAGAACCTTAAATTTAGGGTAGCCATCCATGGGGGGGATATGTCAAGAGTGTTTTTGGTTTTTTGTTTGTTTTCTTTTGGTGGACAAAGGTGTTTCTTGATGTTACAGTAGGAAGTTTGTCCTTAACATTAAATCTAAATCCTCCTCTGCAACTTCTACCTTAATTTGGCTCTTTTCTATTGAATTGCTCAGCAAAACCTTGAAAATTGAGAGTCAGTCACCCCTTTACCCCCGGAAATGAATTTATATTTAGTTTATATCTATATTTAATTTAGTTTTCTATGTACATCTTTTTTCTATCAAATAGAATATAAATTCTTTGAGATCAGTAACTATTTTGGTTTTGTCTTTTTTGTCCTTTTGTTTTTATCCCAGCACCTAATATATAGTAGGCTCTTAATAAAGGATCTATCACAATTCCCTATTTTGTCTTCTTCAGGCTAAATATCTCTTGTTCCTTCTTTTCCTAGTCCTTATAAACATTATCTTAAGGCTTTCATTTACCTGGTTGTCTTCATCTACATAATTGGACACTTCTCATTGTCCTTTCTAAAATGTGCAAAAGATTAAAGACAATCCTCCAGTTGTGGTTTGTTCACAGGTGAATAGAGCAGAACTATTACCTCCATAGTCTTGGATATATGTGCCTCACATCACAAGGTTTACAAAGTACATTACTCACAATTCTGAAAGGGGGATTGTAGAAATACCTTTAGTCCTATTTTATAGAGGATAAATTTGAGCATCAGAGAGTTGACTTCTCTAAGATCTCAAGTAGCATCATAATCAGGGCTCAAAGTTGGGTCTTATGACTCAAAATCCAGGGTTCACCCAGTCCATTTCCTCTTTAAAGACAGGCAAATTATTAGACAAATCAAAAATAGTAACAGAAAACCCAAAAACCAAAAACAAAACACTTTTGGTTCTGAGTTTTCTCTTCTCTTCTGAAAGGTTTATTTGGAGGGGATAATCCACCATTTTGCTCATTTGTCTATTTTAGATGGTTGAAAAGTTCTTCCTTACATTAATGGTTATCTTTGCTTCCTTAGTTTAGGACCCATACAGAATAAATAACCAGATTGTTCCTCATAAAAATGTAAGAGGTATCATTTGGAGTCAGCTAGTGGTCTATTCAGGCCAGTATTCTTTCTGTCTGTGGGATGCTTTATGGCTGTCTGGTAACTGTCTACCATGAGGGTGACCACAAAAATTTTGGAATGTACCACAAACATCCCCTAAGAGGACTTTTTGGATCCATCATTCTTGAGTTTATGTAAGGCCTTCTTAAAACGATTGATAATGGTATTTAGATAATCCTATATAATAGGATGTTATCCTGCATAATAGATAATAGGATTTAGGGTTGGCAGGGAAATAAGAGATTCAGTTTAACCCCTCATTTCCTCATTTTACAGATGAGGAAACTAGGACCCAGAAACAGTAAGTGATTGCCCCAGGGTCGCATAGATAGCAGAGAACATGGCTTTTGAAGTGGAGACCTGAGTCAAGCTTTTGACTGTGAGTTTGGACAAGACATTTGAACTCTAATTTCTAAAATTCTAAATTATAGAAAAGTTATGAGGCTTCATTGATAGAGTTTCCTCATTTAGTAGTTTCACTATTATCAATGCAATCATATGTCCATTCCCAGTAGTAACTGTGAGAGCCAAGATTTGAACTCATGTTTTCTGACTGAATTCTTGGAACCACATAATGGATTTTCAGTTTGTGCTATCTCTTAATGGAGCAAACCCACAGAAAGACAGTGGCATTGTTAAATGGACCCTGAACTTGAGCTTGGGTTTTAATCAAGGTTTTGCCATTTAAAAGGCATGTGGCTCTGGGACTGTCACTCAACTTATTTTAGTTTTTTCATTTGTAAATAGGGAATTACTTTATCTTATGCCAAAGTGCTTGGAAAAAACTTGATATAAATCTGCCTCCTCCGAAACCCTGTTTCAATAGCTCATCAGGACATGGAGATGATGTCTACTGAGCACAAATTCATCCAGATATGACTGATTCTATAGCTAGCATCTTGAGTACCAGCTCAGTTAAATTTGGGAATCCTTATCATCAGAGGGTTGCCACCATGTAATCACTTCTTTTGACCACAAAAATTCATGAAACCATTTACTAATAATAACTTTATTATAAAGTGCTTTTTAAAATTTACAAAATGCTTTATATATGTTATTTCATTTCATCTACTAAGGTACAAAGGAGCTGCAATCTGCATCTGTAGAGGAATTACCCATTCTGATGAGATCTCAGATTAGAATATATAAATGTGAACTATTACTATTCAGTGGAAAATAATGCTTTTATATTTAGTCTTTTTCCAATTTTTAAATTAATAGCTTAATATCAATATAACCAACTAAATTTGCTTTGTAAAATTTACATTTATATTAATTAAGTTCAACAATGAAGTATCATAACAAATACTCCATGGATTTTCTATCGCTCCCAAACCCTCTAAAACTTCCATGTTACTCTTTCTTGTGCAATTTTCCTCTTTCACATTCATAGCTGGGTAGGTCCTTCATTCTTCTGGTTCACTAGGCTTATTTCATAGAGCCCTTTTGACATTGCTTTGAACTCAGGGCTTCTTGACTCCAAAACCAGCTCTCTATCCATTATACCATCATTCCTAGATTGACTATATAACATTAAAATTCTCAGATAGAAATTTTTCTATTCTCCTAATGGCTTTAGTTTCTCTTGTTGGGATTTCTAGCCTTATTTCTACTGATGCATTCAGTCTTCTAAGGGTCAACCCCATTACTAATTACAAAAATCTCCCTAAACTGTTTTATGTTTATCTTTTGTTTATTCTTCCTAGTTTTCTCTATTAGAATACAAGCTCTTTGAGATGAGCAAAAAAAAAAAATGATCTCCAAATACATAAGCATAAAGAGCATAAAAAGGTAAAAAGGAAAGAATTCTTGAGAACTTTATCTCTGTTTTGAGTATAGTTAGAGAATGAGGGTATAATTTGATTTTATTGTGATAATATGGAAAAGAAACTAGAAGTGGAAAAGGGGTTGTACCAGAAAAAGAGGAAAAGGGAGGTAAAACAAGGGAAATTATATCTCATGAAGAGGCAAAGAAGACCTATTATAATTGAGGGAAAGAAGAGATGACCATTGTGTGAATCTTACTCTCATCAGATTTGGCTCAAAGAGAGAATATCAGACATATTTGGTTTCATGGAGAAACTTCTCTCACCTTGTAGTTAAGTCGGAGGGGAAAGGGAAAAGGAAAGGGGGAGGTTAATAAAAGGGAAAACAGAAGTAGTAGGGGAAAGGTATAAGAAAGAGGGAGGGGTTATAAAAGGAGAAGGCTTTTGAGGGAGATGGTCCTCAGAAGCAAAGTACTGGGGAGGACGGAAAGTCAGAAAGGAAAGAGAAAAGCATGACTTGTAAATAAGAACAGAAAATACAGAATTAATCATTTTAACTGTGAAAGTGAATGGAATGAACTCTTCCATAAAATGGAAGGAGATAGCAGACTGGATTAAAAGTCAGAATTCTACAATATGTTGTTTACAAGAAACACATTTAAAGCAGAGTGATACATGCAGAGTAAAGGTAAAAGGCTGGAGCAGAATCTATTATGCTTTAGGTGAAGTTAAAAAAAAACAACACAGGAATAGCAATCTTGATCTCAGATTAAACAAAAGCAAAATTAGATCTAATTAAAAGATCTAAGGAAGGAAACTATATCTTGCTAAAGGGTGCCATAGATAACATAGATAATGAAGCAATATCAATACTAAACATATATGCACCAAGTGGTATAGCATCGAAATTCCTAGAAGAGAAATTAAGAGAGCTGCAAGAAGAAATAGACAGCAAAACTATACTAGTGGGGATCTTAACCTTCCTCTCTCAGAACTAAATAAATCGAACTACAAAATAAATAAGAAAAAAATTAAGGAGGTAAATAGAATTTTAGAAAAATTAGGTATGATAGATCTTTGGAGAAAACTGAATGGAGACAGATAGGATTATAAATTTTTTTCTGGGCAGTTCATGGAACCTATACAAAAATTGACCACACATTCGGGAATTAAAACTTCAAAATAGAACATAAGCTCTTTGAAGGCAGGGATTGATTAATTCTCATGCTTGTACCTAATGAATACCTGTTGGTTAATTAATTGATCAATTCATTTTATTGAACACTGGAAAGAAAATGCACTTGTTTATAAGTCAGGAGAGCTGAGTTAGAGTCTTGGATCTATCATTGGATCTAATTACTTCCTTTTTCTGAGCCTCAGTGTCCTAATCTGTAAAACAAATAGAGGGAGAGGTGGCAGTTGAACCAATTAATCTTCTAGGTCCCTTTTAACTCAAAAGTTCTATGATTCTAGCTTACCAATTACAATGACATTTTATATTTCCTTTTTAACTTTGCAAAACTGGAAAAACCCACTCAAAAAAATCTAACTCAAAATACCAACCCCCCAGTCAAAGAGATTCCCTCAGGAGTGGCCTGGACTATGTGCTCCCACCCTTAATCTGGGCTTCATTAGTCGTCTCAGAAGCAACTGAAGCTGTGAATGTCTCCTTTCCCATATTTTTGGCCAAGCCTTATAGGAAAGGGGATTTCAAAGTAGATTCTTCCAAAAGCCAAAAGAAAAAGACATGGGAAAGTACAGCTAAGGGCAGACAGTGCCCTCTCATATCCTTTCCACATTTCTTTTCCTTTTTTTTTCCTTTTTCAGATCACAAATAATTGTGTGTTAGCTTAATGAATGCCTGCAAGCACTTTACACTCTTTAGATGAATGGCAAAGACCTTGCTGCTTATGTCAAGAAGGAATTTTATGGAGCCACAGAAGTTCAGAGTTGGATTGGCCCTGATACCCCGTTGTATGGGGTGTGACTGGGGAAGGAGGGCTGTTGAGTTGTGGAAGAGGAAAAGCAGCAGCTATGGTTGATAACTCTATATCAGGTCACCAACATCTTTCTCCATCTGTGATTCTTCAGGTAACAGATAAAAGCAGTGAGTGGGCAGGCCATGGGCAGATATTACTCAATTGATATTCAGTCATCTTTCAATTCTATTTGACTCCTCATGACTTTATTTGGGGTTTTCTAGGCAAAGACAATGGAGTGGTTTGCCATTTCCTTTTCCAGTTTATTTGTCAGATAAGGAAATTGATGCAAAGGGGGTGAAGTGAATTGCACAGGATCACCCAGCTAATAAGTATCAGAGGCCTGATTTGAGCTTAGACTTTCTGACTCCAGGCTCTGCACTTTATTTACTATGCCATCAAGCTGTCTAAATAATTCTCAATGACCCTTATATATCATATTTGGGGAGTCGATTATACTTAAAGGAAGGAAAGCAAGAAATATAGTGTTCCCAGCTGGTTTTCCTTGTAAGTCTGTATATGTTTTCTTTTTGTATATCAGGTATTCTTGTAGAATCAGATTGGGACAATGAAAAAAGCAATGAAGTCAAGAATTCTAACACCCTAAACTTGACTGTTCATGCTAATAATGTATCAGTTCTCTTCCAGTTCTGAAGCAGGGACAGACAGCCAATGAGTCCAGATGGAAGGTGGGAGTACACGGTCTGGGCTATTCCTGGGTATCTCTCAGATTAAAGGTTCATATTTTGTTTCATGTTTTTTTTTCAGTTTTGGTGAATTCAAAAGGAAACATTTAGAAAAGTAACCCAGGACTATCAGCCAGAATCATGGAACATTTGAGCTGGAAAAAAGCTTCCATTTTCTTGGTATAGAAATCAAAAAATATATTTGCTTTAAAGCTAAAAGTCCAAGAAGGGAAACTGAAGTCATCAGGAGAGTAAAGTAACTTTTTATTTATGACTATTTTTATTCTTTAATAACATTATCTAGTCAATCTAGGGAGGATGGTTTAGTGAATGTAAAGAACTAGTTTTGGAGTTAGGAAGTTCTTGTTTTTGGTCCATTTCAGTCATATCCCACTCCATTGGGGTTTTCTTGGTAAAGATACTGGAGTGGTTTACCATTTTCTTCTCCAGCTCATTGTACAATGAGGAAACTGAAGAAAACAGAATTAAGTGATTCACCAGAGGTCACACAGCTAGTAAGTGTTTGAGGTTGGATTTGAACTCAGGTCTTCTTGATTCCGCTCTATCCAATGCATTATCTACTTGTTCAGTCAGGGTGATTTGAGTTCAAAGAAATCAGGAAAGACCTCTATGAAATAATGAGAATGATAAAATTTAAGTCAGATCACTGAAGGACCTACAATATATGAGCATAAAAGAGGAAAAATGAAGAATGAAGGAAAATCACTCATTTGAGATACTTTTCTAATGGGAAGCTTCCTACACCAATAGAATAATGGATCCAGATCTTTATATTTCTCTCACGCCCAATATCTTTGTAGGAATAGGCTGAGAAGTGAAAAGATAAAAAATTTAACCATATAGAAAGTATTTCCTTTGTAGCTGACCTGAAGAATAAGGGAAAGACTGAAGATTTTATTGTTTATTTTTTATTATTGGTATGATTGAGCATTTATTTATTTTGACATTTATTAACAATTCTTTAAATTTCAAATTCTCTTCCTCCCTCTCATTCTTTCTCTACATATTAAGAAGGTAAGCAATATTATAATTAAATATGTGAAGTCATGCAAAGCAGATTTCCATATTAACCATGTTGAAAAAAGAAAAACAAAGAAAAAAACTAAAGAATATGAAAAAAGTATGTTTCAATATTTACTCAGTCTCTATCAGTCCTACCTCTGAAGGTTGATAGCATTTTTCATCAAGGGTCCATTGTATCACTGTCTTGATCAGAGTAGCAAAGTCTTTCATAGTTGATCATTATTGTAATATTGCTTATGTACAATTTTCTCCTGGTTCTGCTCGCTTTATTTTACATCAGTTCACATAAGTCTTCTAGGATTTTTCTGAAACCATTCTGCTCATTATTTCTAATAATGCAATTTTCTACAATCATATTCTACAATTTGTTCAGTCATGCCCTATTTGATGGATATCCCCTCGATTTCCAATTCTTTGCCATTACATAAACTGCTATAAATATTTTTGTATCTATAGGTCCTTTTATTTTTTTTTTTCTTTTATTTCTTTGGGATTCATTCTAGTAGTGGTATTGAAGAGTAAAAGGCTAAGCATAGTTTATAACCCTTTGGACATAGCTCCAAAATTTATTCCAGAATGGTTGGACCCATATACAATTCCATCAACAAAGCATTAGTGTACTCATTTTTCCACATCTCTTCAAGCAGTTATTGTTTTTTCTGTCATATTAATTTGATAGGTATAAGATAGTACCTCAGAGTTGTTTTAATTTGACTTTCCCAAATTAATAGCTATTGAGCATTTTTTCACATGGCTATTGATAGCTTGGGTTTTTTCCTTCTGAAAACTGCCTGTTTATATTAATTGACAATTTATTAATTGGGGAGTGTCTCTTATTTTTATAAACTTGACTCAGTTCAAGACTGAGGATTTTTAAAGTTACACTAGACTGATCATCAGGCAGCCTGAAGTCTTTGGGATAGAAACTACTGAATGATTTTGTCAGGGATGACTGTATTGCAAGGTCAGCAATAGATCGTTCTTAACAGCACATCTCAATACTTCCCTATTGTCTCTGGTGTGCCTTTGTCAGAAATTATAGAAGTTAGACTTGTTGATGCAGAAATTCCCTGATTGTATCTTCCAGCAATTATCAATGTGCTCAGTAGTTCAATTTATAGTATTACACCAACTACAGCTATCTTGTTATTGGATAGCAATTTCACACAAACATTATTATCCAGTTCTAGCTAGTGCTTTAATATGCTTTGGTGCCTAAGATCCCATTTTGTTCTTTCTCCAACCCTGGTATATTCAGAAAACCTCCCTCAGCTCCTTAACCCTGAGGGTTTTTTTTAATGAAAATGTAATGTTAAGTGCCATATTCTGTTTGAATTTAGGTAATACAGCATATAGTCATATTTTTGTGTGTAATTCTAGGTAAGCAGGTGGTTTAGAAAGTTCTTTATTTGGTTCATGGGTATGGTTCACATTCTAGACACTGCTGGATCAAAGGATATGAACAATTTGATAAACCTTTGGTATAGTTCAAAATTGCTCTCCAGAATGGTTGGATACATTCTATTTGTTCATTTATTAGTTCATTCATTTATCCATTCATGGTCCATCAGACCACTAATTTATCTATTTAGCCACATAGTTCATATTTTATCTATTCATTAATTAATTTATTTATTCATATAGTAGTCTATATACTTATTTATTAATAAATTAGTTCTTTTAGTTATCTATTCATTAATTCGTATAACTATCCATCTATTAATCTATCTTTGTTGCAGAATTATAACAGTGAATATTACAAGTGGGTCACCCACAGGATGCTAAACAAATGCTTTTAGATGTAGTCACACAATACTGAAGTTCTTCACACCTTTAGGTTTCAATGGTTTATGACATAAGGAATCATCCAAGTGCTGGAAATATTTCAAATGCCTAATATTTGTTGGGTGGAATTAAATTAAGAAAGTTAGTTGGAAATATTTCTTTGTGTATGTGCATAAAGATCATTAATTTCAAGCTACCTAAGAACCATTTAAAGTGATTTGTAAGATTCTAATGTTCCATGTGGCCTTGGATTTAAATCCCACCTTTGATACTTACTAGTCGTGTAATTATGAGTGAGTCATGGGCCATAAAGACCTTCTCCTTTACCTTGCAACATAACTTTTGGTAGGCTATTAATGAGATAAGGGGTTCACCTCCCAAAAACCACATCCTATCCCTCTCAGATGATGAAAATTTACCATGGGAGTTGGGGAGGGAGTTTGGATAATCTTTGATTTGGAAGGAGATCCTCCTAAAGAGATAAGATTTAGAGCAAGAGTAAAAGATGTTAAGAAACTATAAATGATAAGATTTGGCAACTGATTGGATATGATGGAATGAGAGAGAGTGAGGAATTGAAGATAAGTCTAGATTGCCAGCTGTAGTAACTGGGAAGGTGGTAGTACCCTTGACAGTAATTGGGAAATTAAGAAGCGGGGAGTATTTAGCATCAGTTTTGGATATGTTGAGTTTAACATCTGTGAAACATCCTGCTTGAGTTGTTTAAGAAGCAACTGAAGATGTGAGACTGGAAGTTAGGAGGACATTCTCCAGTCATCCTGATCTATGTCTTGCCTTTAGACCTAGATGTCTCTGGAGAAGAGAATAAGGCTGAAAACTTTGCATATCTCTTCCTCGCTAAAATTCAATTCACTTGTCATGCTTCACCTTCCTGATATTATTGGTCCTCTTTGAGAATGATAGATAAGAAAAATTTGTGAGTAGTAGTAGTAGTTGGCCCAATGGGGACCCAACTGGCTAGTTCCAGTTGGGCAGTGCTGTCCCTCCCTCCCTCCCTCCCTCCCTCCCTTCCTTCCTTCCTTCCTTCCTTCCTTCCTTCCTTCCTTCCTTCCTTCCTTCCTTCCTTCCTTCCTTCCTTCCTTCCTTCCTTCCTTCCTTCCTTCCTTCCTTTCTTCCTTCCTTCCTCTCTTCTTTCCTTCCTCCCTTTCTTTCTCCTTCTCCTCCTTCCCTCCCTTTGTTCACTTGGGGAATTATGCGCTTACATGTGGGTGTTATCCCAAAAGAAAATAGATTCCTTGAAATAGAGGTCTGGAAAAGCCAGGACCATTGGGATTCATAATGTAACTACTTAAATATGCCCCAAACCCAGATCACTCTGGATCTCACTGTTTGGCCAATAATAAGTCCCAATCTAAGCCTCTACTGATCATTGTTTGGGTTTTGATGGCCAGGGTGAATGTAAAAGCTATTATTTTTATTCTGACTAGAAATCCTGAGGATCTCCCTTTCATAGATTAATTTTTTTAAGTAGGTAAAAGAGGCCTTTTTGCCTCATTTTTTACCTAGCCTTAATCAACGATTGGATATAACCTCAGACAAACTGAGATCTGGATAATACTTTTGCTCCCACTATATTCTGGATCATCTCCAGTCATCGTGTCTATATCTTGGAACTGGACCTAGAGATTGAGAGTGATGACTTTGCATAGCTTTATCTCAATTAAATCCAATTCACTTGCAAGTAAAGACATCATCTTCTTGATGACATTGGGCCTCTTCAAGAATGAAGGATAAACAATAACAGCAATCTGTGCCAGCTGGAGGAATAGTTATGAAAATCATTTACATAAATAAGATATGAGAAACTTTGAGAGTTATGATATCACCAAATAAAATAGTATACAGGGAAACAAGAAGGTTCAGGTCAGAGTTTTGGGGGATTATGAGGGACTTGGTCATCTAAACCTGTTTCCTCACTTCATATCGGATGAGTAAACTGAATTTCAGAGCCAGGAAGTATTTCCACAACTGGAAAATAGAGACAAAAGTAGGAACCAGGTCCTTAGTCTTTAAATCCAGTCCTAGTCCCACTTTGCTGTCATATATTGTCTCTCATCTAGTCTGACCCTGACCTGAGCTATAAGGCTTTCAATATAGTTTTTTCTCACAACATGGCTAATATGGAAATGTTTTGCATGACTGAACATGTATAATTTATATGAAATTGTTTTTCTTCTTTATGATGGGTGAAGGGAGGAAGTGAGGAAGTATATTTAAAGCTCAAATTTTTTTAAAATTAATTTTTACCTGTAATTGTAAAAAAAGTAAATATACTTTTTAATTTAAAAATTAGACACATTTTGACTCAATAAACATTTATTAAGCACTTACTATTTTTTGTCAGGCACTGGGAATACAAAGATTAAAAATTAATGTGCTTCTTGCCTTCAAGGAGTTTACTATTCCCTGGGGTTAAGGGAATACAGGTAAAAGCATCCTGCTTTTCCTTGAGCAATTCTAGGGGGAAACAAGTATCTTTTTGCAGAATCCCATTTTGCACTTTTGAAGAGCTTCATTAGGAGGTTTTCCTTTCTCTCAAACTTAAATCTGCCTCTGGGCCATTTCCACTCTTCCCCTAGTGCTTCCCTTCAGAAGCCAAACAAAACATGTCTAATCCCTTGTTTTCTCCATTACAGCCCATCAGATACTTGAAGGCAGCTTTCATATTTCCCTTGAGTCTTCTTTTTTCCTTATTAAAATCTCCACTTCCTTCCACTGATCCTTATTTGTTCTTGTTTGGCATCCTATCATTATGCTGGTTACTTTACCCTTGGATTTATTCCAGCCTTGTCAAGGTTCTAATCTTAATAATTTGTTGTTGTTCAATGATTTCAATTGTTTGACTCTTCATAACTCTGTTTGAGGTTTTCTTGGCACAAATACTGGAGTGGTTTGCCATTTCCTTGTCTAGATAAATTTACAGATGAGGAAACTGAGGCAAATGTGGTTAAGTGACTTGCTCAAGATCACACAGCTAGTAAGTGTCTGAGGCTGGATTTGAACTCAGGCCATTCTGACTACAGATCTGGGCCTTAATTCCTGGCACCATCCAGCTGATCAATCTTAATAATACTGAAAGCTAAAAGGTTTGTTGCTCACTTGTGTCCAACTCTTCGGGATCCTATTTGGGGTTTCCTTGGCACAGAGAATGAAGTGCTTTGCCATTTCCTTCTCATGAGGAATGAGGGAATTGAGGTCCTCTTTGAAAACCAAACATAAGGGGCAATTAGATGGTGTAGTGGATAGAGCACCAGCCCTGGAGTCAGGAGGTCCTGAGTTCAAATCTTCTCTCAGACACAACACTTCCTAGCTGTGTGACCCTGGCAAGTCACTTAAGCCCAATTGCTTCCACAAAAAAAGAAATATAGCATGAAAAATAGAAACAACATCATATACATAAATTTACAAACACAATATGTGTATAAAATGTGTATAAAACACACATATATGTGCATGCGTATGTATATGCATATATATAAATACAGACATGCATATATATATATATAAATATATATATACATATATACGTATGTATATGTAACCTCCTTTTTTGGGTTTTAATATTTTACTTTCTCCAGATACATGTAAAACAAAATTTTAAAAATGGTTTTACATTTTGAGTTCCATATTCTTCCCCTTCCTCCCCACACCCTACTCCCACATTGAAAAGGTCCATATGAAGTTGTGCAAAACTTTCTATAAAAGTCATGTTGCAAAGGAAAACATAGATCTTACCCCCCCAAAAAAAAGCCAACCCTCAAGAAAAAAAGAAAGTTACTAAAAAAGAATTCAGACACAATCAGTTCTTTTTCCGGGTACAGATAGCTTTTATCAGAAGTCCTTCAGAGTAGTCTTGAATCATTGTATTGCCAAGAATAGAAAAGTCATTCACAGCTGATCATCCCACAACTTTGCTATTACTTTTCTTCCCCCCAACCCCTTTGAAGCAATTGGGGTTAAGTGACTTGTCCAGGGTCACACAGCCAGGAAGTGTTGGGCCTGAGACCAGATTTGAACTCAGGTCCTCCTGACTTCAGGGCTGGTGTTTTATCCACCGTACCACCCTGCTACCCACTTTGCTATTACTTTATACACACCACATTTCACTTTTATTAAGCTCCTGGAGGATTTTCCAGGTTTTTCTGATGGCATCCTGCTCATCATTTTTTTTTATAGAACAGTAATATTCCTTCATAATCACTTACCATAATTTATTCAGCCATTCCCCACTTGATGGAGTTTCTTCAATTTCCAATTCTTTGTTCTGAGAAAAAACTGCCATAAATATTTTCATACAAATATGTTTTTTTTTTTTCCTCTTTAAAAAACCTCTTTTGGGATTCATGCCTAATAGTACTTTTAGGTCAAAGAATATGCATGGTTTTGTAACATGCATTATGTTATAATTTGGGAATGGCTTATTTTTTCTTAAATAAATTTGGACCTATTCCCTATACACTTAAGAAATGAAGCCTTCATCAGAGAAAATTATTTCAAAATTCTTTTCATAATTATTATCTCTAACTATATTTCCCCCCTGTTTATTCTATTCTTTCTTTCCAGAAATTAAGCTCCTTGAGGGGAGTAATTTTTTTACTTGTGGATTTCTATCCTCAGTACTCAACTACTACTTAGCATATAGCAAGAACTTATAGAACACAATTTGTTTCTCTAACAGCATCTTGAAAATTTGAAGGCAGATAGTGTTTCACTTTTGTCTCTGTAATCTTAGTGGGAAGCATATTGTCTGACATGTAGTAAGCAATTAAAAATATTTGATAAATATGAATACTAACCAACAATCTGAATTTTTGAACTGAATGCAACCTTAGGTTATAAATGAATATTATTTATAAAAAACAATAAAAATAATAGTATTTCTATAATGTTTTAATGTTTTCAAAGTACTTTAGACATCTAAAAGAATATGATGAGATAGGATATTAGAATCATTGTTTGACCTCTTCATTTAACAGATAGGCAAAAATGCTAAGACTCCAGGAAGGAATCTGCTCCGCAAAGGGCCATACAATCTCAAGCTTTATTTTTTTCTTCTTGTCCCACAAACTGACCCCTTAGACAATGCACCGACCCTGTGCCACCAATATTCAGAGAACTCCCAAACAAAGAGGTATCAGGTATGGTCCCCAAGGGACTCGAGAATCCTGAAGAAATTTATCATTGTTTTAGAAAAAGGGATTTCTTTCACTTTTATAATGGCTGCTTCATTGGGAACCTATGGAGGAGTCTGCATGTTTATGCAGAGAAAATAGCGGTCTCCTGCAGTCTTATGTACCCCTGAGGACGGTTCTAACTTTAGAAGATTTAGAAGTCACTTTATACACCCCTTCAATTTACAGGTTAAATAACTGAAATCCAGGCAGGGAAAGTTATTTGCCCAACATCATCCAGTTTATAAAGAGAAGAATAAGGATTTGAATCCAGGTCTTCTGATTTCAAATTCCCTGTTGTTTCCACTGGAGCCAGGGCCAGGGTCATCTCATTCCTAAAAGGAGCTAAGAAAAGTAACAAGGACTCTATGGCTTTCTCTTCCTTCCTTCTGATGATTCAGTCTGCTCATTTTCAGTTTCCAGCTTTGTCTTTCTTCGTCACCCACGTCAGTAATGTGCAAAAGTGGCAATTCAAAGAGTGGCCCGAAGCCAGACACATTTGCTCTCATTGTGAGAATGAGAAAATAGGGTTATAAGTTCCAAAGCCTGGAAAGCACCTCAAAACCCATAACTGGCTTGGAGGGCCCTGGCCTCCTGAAATCCTCAGAGTAATGGTTGTTCGCCAAACCCAAGGCTGTCTCTCTTCCTGCAGCCACACAATTATTTTTCATTCCCCCCTCCCCCAGGGCCTTATTTGGCATTTAGAGTATGGTCCAAAAGATGCCTTTATTTTCTGTACTTCTTAGGGGGCTTGGAGGGCAAAGATCTGGGTTGGTGCATGGAAAGAAGGCTGTACAGGGCTGATTGGGGCATGCTATTTCCTCACATAAGGGTCATCATCGTGTGTGGGATACTGATGATGTCTCAAGTGTACCATCATTTTTAGGTTTTTTTATTTCCTTTTGTCAATTTTAGCCAAAAGTGAATAATTCTTTTATGGGTTATAGGGCAAATGGCCTACTGGGAAAGTAAGGAACAATTCCTAAGACTGAAAACATTGATTGTTTTTTAAAGATCCTGCTGTTCTATTAATACATTGTTCATGGAATTGTGAACAGATCCAACTATTTTGGAGAGTAATTTGGAATGATATCCATAGGCCATATGCATATCCTTTGACCCAATAATACCTTTGTAGGTTTGTACCCCCAAAGAGATCAAAAGAAAGGGAAAAGGTCATATATGTTCAAAATATTTATAATAATTTTTTCTATGGTGGCAAAACAATTGGAAATTGAGGGGATTCTCATCAACTGGAGGTTGTAGTATGTGATTGTGATGAAGTATTATTATGTTAGAAGAAATGATGAGCAGGATGATTTCAGGGGGAAAAAGCCCCAAAAAACAGCTTGGAAACCTTATGTAAATCAATGCAAAAGAAAATTCACAGAACTAGGAGAACACCATGCATAGTAACAGTAATATCATATGATAATTACCTGTGAATGATTCACCTATTCTCAAAAGTACAATGATACAGGACAATTCCAAAGGATTCATGATGAAAACTGCTATCCCACCATTAGAGAAAAAACCAATCGAATCTAAATTCAGAGAGAAGCATATTTCTAAAAAAATTTCTTGTTTCTTTTGTCTTCATTTTCTTTCATAATATGACTAATATGGAAATATGTTTTGCACTGATATAGCGCATATCAAATTGTTTGTTTTTCCCATAAGGGACAGGGAAGGAAGGTGGAAGATTTGGAAGTAAAAAAAATAAAAGCCAATGTTACAATTATTTTTACATGTAATTGGAAAAATGAAATATTAAAAAAAAAAGATTCTGCTCTTTTGTCGGGGATATTCAAACATGAAACCTCCTGATTTGGAAGTTCTGCAAGGAGTGCTGGTACAGAGCTAGATCAGTGTCTCAGATTCAACTCTTGAAAAAGATGGAGGGTGAGTGTGATGAGGAGAAGAAGGAAGGCAGCTGATGGAACCAAAGAGGTATCTATATTTGCTGATTTGATTGCTATATCTGTAGTAGTCCAGAGAACCCTATTATAAGCCTCTATGAAATAGGAAGCACACTTTTTTAGGATGTCTCTTTCATGTATTAGAATATTCCCAGAGCCATAATTAGAGATTTTTGCTCAGGGAGTAAATTCATTTGAAGAAGGAGAGCAGAAGCAACAGTGTAGAGTCCTACTTGATTGTAGGGTTGAGACCTTCATCTGTCCCCTCCCTAACCCAGGCAGAAGATAGGATGCAAGAGAAGGACTCCACAATGGTCATCCTCTAGAGGTATCATTCTATTTGTGCTGTGTTATAGTGCAGAATGATAAAGGATTACAAAGTGATTGATGATGAGAGAAAGTGAGACCCCCTAAAAGACAGTACTCTTCTCAGTTGTCTGTATCCTGAGGCAAAATCCCTGACTATCTTGAATTCACTATGGCTCTGTATAATTTCATTCACTATCCTGTTGTCTTCACGAGATTGCTCTTTTTAAGTCAATTAATAAAGATTTATTAAGCATATGTTAGGCACTTGCTAAATGCTAGGATAAAAAAAGGCAAAAGATAGTTCCTGTCTTCAAATAGCTTACAATGAAGTGGAGGAAGACAATATTTAAACAAATATATACAAAACAAATTATAAACAAGATAAGTAGGAAATAATTAAACAGAGGAAAGGAACTGCAATTAAGAGAAATTAGGCATGGCTTCCTCTAGAAGGTGAGATTTTAGTTGGGACTTAAAAGAAATCAGTCCTGCGTCTGGTACAGAGTTATCCCCACCCCCACCCCCCCCTTTCTCAGCTCCAAACAGATTGTGCTTACCATAGCTTGAGTGAGAATTGTCACTCTATAATCTGATTGGTTTATAGCTGTATACATTGCCTGGCTTGTTGGTAATAAAACAGTAACAGTACATTCTCATTTGAGAAAGCCCCATATGAGGATTTTGAATAGAAATTTTGTAATGCTTTTCTTGGCTTTGTGAAAATATTTTATGTCATAAGGCTAATGTTTTAGTAGTCCCAAGCAGCTCCTGGTCACTTCTACATATAGGCACTTGATGGTATAGTTGAGTGTTGAGTCTATGTTTAAAAAGACTACAGTTCAAAAATGATCTCAGACATTTACTAGCTGTATGATTCTGGGCACACACTTCTGCCTCAGTTTCCCTAATTGAAAAACAGGGTATAGCATTTGCCTTCCATAGTTGTGAAGATCAAGTAAGGCTTAGCACAATGTAGCCTGGCACATAGTAGGTACTTAATAAATGCTTGTTTCCTTCCTTCTCCCAGAAAAAGTTGTCTGAGAATATACCACTTTTTTTTTTTTGCCCCAAAGCAAAGGGCTTGCAATTTGTTTTTGCAAAGCCCTTGAAGCTGCCTTAAAGCCAATTCTACTTTGGACATCAAGGATTGGAGCAGGAAGGGGATCTCTGTAAATTTTATATTCTCTTTTTGATTTCAGGGGATCTTTATATTTATCCTTGAACATTCTAGTATGTCATAGATGCTTAATAAGTGCTTATTGAATTGAATTGTTGACACGAGGCAATTCATTTTCTCAAACTCTACACATTTAGTTAGCTGATTCCATCTGCTTGCCTTGGATAGCTCTTTTTCCAGTTGAATATCAGGCCAGAATATCTGATCAAGCTATGACACTGACCATCACTTTGCTTCTGCCATGTTGCCCAACTGAATACTATACCACCTCCTTGGAAGAATGTTATTTCCATCAAGAGACCACACCATGTCACCATGTCATGATGCTCACCACCTTCCTTGATCCCATATTGTGTTTGAGAATCTTGGAACCAGGGATGGCTGAGGGAGCTATCGTGCTTTGGAAAAGTATTTTGCACAAGAAATAGCTTTGTTCTTTTTCAGTGTGGACTCCTACTTTGGCTCAAACCTAAATTATAAGTAAATATCCTAGAATAATTGACACAATCAATAATTGACTGGCTCATTCAGATTAGTACAACATCCAAAACTTTATACACATACACACCCACCCACCCACCCACCCACCCACACACACACACACACACACACACATATATATATATGAGATAGCTTTAAACATGAACATTCAAATATATATATATATATATTTAGAATTGTACATGTTTAATTTGTATTGAATTACTTGCTGTCTAGGGGAGAGGTTAAGGAGAAATTTATAGAACACTAAGTTTTCCAAAAGTGAATATTGAAAACTATCTTTGCATTTATTTAAAAAAAAGCTATTATAAAAACAAAACAAATATATACACTCACAAAGGAGTGAAAGGTACGGACATAGTCCTGGAATGGGAGTCAAGAGATTTTCTGTCCCTGGAATGCCCTTCTTTCCAATCACTGCTCTGCTTTAATCTCTAACTATTGAATTCCTACTAATCCTTTAAAGTCCAGTTTAAAGAATACTTATTCACCAGTCTCTCATTGATTATTCATATCCACTCCCCTGAGATTTCAAAAAAGCATTTTGTTTTGTTGTTTTGTATATGATATATAAAATTATGTATTATAATTATTTATATTGGTGTCGTTCTACTCAGTTGTAAGCTTCCTAATGGAAAGGACTCTAGTACCCAGCATTGTATCTGAATACAGTAGTTGCATAATAAAAGTCTGATATCATATTGTATCACACTGTATTGTGTTAGATCACATAATATTGTACAAACCATAGCAATATGTCATGTCAAACCATAGCAAATCCTAGAATTTGGGGTTGAGCAAAAGCATAGACTAATTTACTCACTTTATGGAGGAGAAAACCCAGGGGCAAGCTCATGCAGTTCAATAGACATATGGATGATGGGGTTTGAAATGACATGTATGATAGTACAGTACATTAAATGTCTACTGTGAGCAGAGCTGGCTGATGATAACAGTGCTAAAGAATATACTTGAATGTAACCATACCGAATGCCTGCCATCTAGGGGAGGGGGTGGAAGGAAGGAGGGGAAAAACTCGGAACAGAAGGGAGTACAAGGGATAATGTTGTAAAAAAAAAATTACCTATGCATATGTACTGTCAAAGAAAATGTTATAATTATAAAAATTAATTAAAAAAAGAAAAAAAAGAAAAAAGAGAATGTAACCATACCAATCCCTACACCACCTTACTTAAAGGGTTGTTTTCTTATTAAGCTTCTTTCTGGGTTCAAAAGCACTCTGGTGGGTATGGTTATATTCAGAAATTTCTTTAAAATGCAAAATCTTTTTATAATTGACTTGTTCCCATCTCAGTATGATCTGGGGAAAAGTCTTCTCACTTTTGAGTTAGCTTCTCTCTCAATCTTGGACTACACACTCGTGGGCTTGCATATCCTTGTTTATAATAGCCACATATTTTAATAGTAGTAGCAAATTGCATAGAAATATATAGATAGGCATTAAAGGCATAGCAAACTGTATGTGACCTGTATCCAGAGGATCATATTCTTTTTTTTTTTCTTTATCCCTCTCCACTCCATTTCTTTATCCCATCGCTCCTTATTCCCACTAGGTAGGGGGATAAATGGAGAAAAATGTGTTTGGATAGGTGAAAGGAAAAGTATGTTAAGCTTTGAAGAAGAGGAAGCAAAGGAACTGTGGAGTGAACTACAATTATCTCACTACTCATATGTCTACTCTTTCAGACTAATCTGCTCTTAGTTATTTTGGCCAGTCCGAGACTGTCCTTATGAGTACACTCTTGGTTCTCACTTCTGTCTGGAGAGCACCTCATTGATGCTTCTAGGCTTCTCACTGCTGTTCTTGCATGATTTATGGGTCAGAAGTACTTCAGTATCCCAAAATTTCTGCCAAGATTTATAGGAGAAGCATGAAAACAGATTCTGCCCTTCCTTATCATTCTATGTAGTTGCTCTACAGAAGGTAGAGCAAGGTAAAAAGGCAAAAAACCATTAAGGTAAAAACCCAATAAACATAACATAATATTACTTACGGCAATATTTAAAGACACAGGGCATGGATATATCCTTAGCCCACCAAGTCTACATGACTATGTTGTTTGGGGAAGACGTAGTCAAAGCTTGGGATATATATATATAGATATAGATATATAGATATATATATAGATATAGATATAGATATATAGATATAGACTATAGATATAGATATATTTATACTCATGATATGTATGTATATACACATGTGTATTTATATAGTTTTATTTGTTTTTTGTTCTTGAAGAGGACCCTGACATTAGGGAGGTGATGACATGACATGCAAGTTAATTGGATTTGAGGGAAGAAGGGCTATGCAAGATCATCTGCCTCACTTTCCCTCCAGAGCCATCTGGGTCCAGCGGCCAGATATAAATCATGATGACTGAGATGGCCCTGGATGAAATGGGAGACCTTGGCCTTTTTTAAACTAAGGTCTTCAACAGGTCTCAGTTTGACTAAGGCTGTATCCATTCAAAGATTAAGGTTAGATAGCAATTGAGGCAAAGAATCTCCTTTTTAGCCTAGTCCAAAAATTCTAAATAAATGAATCTGGAAGGGGAAGACCCTCAGGTTTCTGGACAAAGCAGAAATGTCTGCTATTTATATCCAACCTGTTTCAATCAGAACCCAAACAATGACCAGTCGGGGTTTGGCCTAGGACCTATTGGTGGCCAGTGATTTCTTTCATATTTATATAGGTATATTCTTGTATGTATATAACACATGACACACATGCACCTATATGTATACACAAGTATAGGCAGATGTATCTCATTTGATCCTCACAATACCCTGGGAGGAAGGTGCTATTATTATACTGATTTTATGACTGAGGAAATTGAAGAAGATTTAAATGAACTGCCTGGTATCATTAAAGTTAGCAATCCATAGAAGAAAATGCCCAAACAATTGATCTTGAAGAGCAAAGATTCAGAATCTATACCTCAAGACCCTCCATTTGTTGATTTCTCAATATACTTTTGCATTTTTTTTTCAATTTAATTGAGGAAAAAATCTCAGCAAAAAAAACAAAAATCCAACAATTTCTCTAAAAGCCAAAGGCAGAGGTTACTCATGTGAACCAAAGAAGTGTGGGAACTCTCCTTGTGAAACTCCCAGCCTAACTTCCCGACCCACCACATTGGAATAAATACAGATAAGCTCTTGATAAGTGACTAAGCCTTAAGAAGGTGATAAAGTTAAATGAAAAATGCTTGGGGTTTGGTCACTTTCGGTCCTAGAGTTCCAGCTTCCTGCATGAGCTTGACTGGCTGAGCTTACTTCAAAAAGCAGTTTCCACTGAGATGTGGGTAATTGTGGGGGAAGTTCCCCAGGATAGCATGATGTTTTCAGTCATGTTGTCAAATGCCTTCCCTGAGGATGAACATGGCCTCGAGATCAGTTACTGTGCTGCTGGTAAATTCTTCAACTTGAAAAGCAAATGTTTCAACTTGAAAAGACTACAAACCAAAAACCCTTGGACTAGCAATCAGAAGATCAGAGTCTGAAATATAGTTCTGTTTAAATTGGGTCCTACATCTCTGGACGTCCACTTCTAAAAAATGAAGGGATGTTCTAGATGAACTCCCTGTTTTAAGTAGTGACCTAAATGAAATTCTTGTAGAATACAGATAAGAGCCTGAGATACCCAGACAATTAATGATCTAATATCCACCAAAATTATTTTTCTTACTTGTTAAATGGAAAGAGTTGTGACTGAACTTAGAGGAAGACCAGGGAAATACACACCTTGGGAGACAATATGAATAGAAAGAGCATTGACTCTAATCAAGAGTACCAGGTTTCAACTCTTACTGAGTGACTTTAGACAAAACATTTAATGATTTAGGCCTTAGTTTCCCATCTGTAAAATGAGAAGGTGAGAATAGAAGTGTTATAAAATATACAATATAGGGGTCAGCAAACTACAACCTACAGGCCAACTCTTTGGTTGTTTTATCAATTAGTCTTATCTGATTCTTCATGATCCTATTTGGGGTTTTCTTGGCAAAGATAATGAAGTAGCTTTCCATTTCCTTATCAGCTCATTTTACAGAAAAGGAAACTGAGGCAAACAGGGTGAAGTGACTTGTTCAGTGTCACATAGCTAATAAGTATCTGAGGTTGTATGTGAACTCAGATCCTCTTAGCTTCAGGGCCAGCACTCTCTCCACTGCTTTTTCATCTAGCATTTATAAACTATAGTCCACCACTTATTTTTGTGTGGCCCATTAGGTGAAAATGTATATTTTAAAAATCTTATTCAAAATTTTAAAACTTTATTTAAATTTTATTTTCAAATTTTTAAAACTTTACTTTTAAATGTGAAAACCATTTTTAGCTCACTGGTCACATGAAAACAGGCAGAGGGTCGAATTTAGTCCATGGGCTATGGTTTGATGACCCATATTTTACATGAAAGTGATTTTTTTTTTACTTTAAATTTCTGATAAAACTTTTCCTGATTTTTTTTGCTCCAACACCATCCTAACTTGTATCATCTTTATTTGCATAAGGATCAACATCTATATTTTCTGCTGTGATTAAGAAAACTAAAGTAGAGTCACAGAAAGTAACTTAACTGTAAGTTCTGTATAGTTGTGGAAGAACAGGGCTAGGATCCATCACTGCTTTTGTTGCCCACCCTGCCCCTTCATTCTGCCAGGCTGCTGTCTAATTCCTCATGAGTCATATTTTCTTTCATGGTTTCAGGCCTTGTAAGTTTGAAATTTCTTTTTTATAAAGGTCAGAGTGAATCATATAGATTTAAGAAAGTGATAGAGAAAATAATAATACAGATTAAGCTTAAAAATTAGTAGTCTGTGTACTTAAAATTTTTTTCTTGGAGGTAGTTAAACATTTTTCAGCATAGCACTATTTATACTTCACCTAATAGTTAACAAAAAGAGGTTTGCTTACCATAGCAAGGGAAGGATATTCAGTGAAGATACTGGGTAAATTCAGTTGAATGGAGATTCTCAGGATCCTTGTTTGCCATGTTGCTGGTGTGTTGGTCAGGAGCCTCAGGGGAGAAAAAATGGGAGTTCCAAATACCCTGACCTTTTTTTATTCAGGGAAACAGAACTTCCACTCAATAATCTGAGCCTTTAGATCCCTGAGAAATTAAATCTCAAGGATGGTTTCACTATATTATTATTATTTTGGAAGAGAACTTGCTTGGCATATAAGTAGGGAATCCTAATAGATAGTCTTATTCTTACAGATGCTCTTGGATAGGTACAACAGCTTGAGCTTTCAGTCCCCTGGACCAATCAGTCTCTAGGATTATTTTTTCCTGTCCCTCTGAGAAGAAACTAGTGCCTTTCTGGCCTCATAAGTCACTTTGGGGGATGTCAAAATATTTGCTCTAGTCAAATGATAAGAAGTAGGGTGAGTTCACACTGGCACCATCCTTAGGAATCCCAGCCTAACTCTGCATTCAGGTGAGCTCTCAATAAATTCTCCTTTCTCCTCACTCTTGGATTCTCTCCTGGAACTGGGCGTAGTTTCTGGAGGGAGTTAATATTCTCCATGTGCCAGTGAAGAAGTAGTTACTAATCCAATAATTCTGCATGACTTCCAAAGGCATGCCTTCTCTGGCAAATGGAGTGAGGTCCTAGAGACCATTCTATAGCCGAACTTTCACGTTCAATGACTATTCTTTCCCTTAGGTTGGCCTGAAGAACAAAAGGGTGAAATTTGCCATAAGTCTCTTTCCACTCTGAAATCTTAAGATTCTTTGTTCTGAGGCTTTTTTTTTTTCTGTCCTATGAGTCTATGACTGCAGCTTGTGACTTAACTCTTATTTTTTTAGAACATTAAATTTTTTTCTCAATTACATGTAAAAAGAACTTTTAACATTTAAAAAATAATTTTGAGATCCAAATTCTGAAATCTTACATTTTATGTTCTGAGTGTTTTTTTTTCTGTCACTAAATCCTATGAGTCTATGATCATATCTCATGATATAACCCTTATTTTTTTTAAGAACATTAATTTATTTTCTCAATTACATGTAATTTTTAACATTTAAAATAATTTTGATATCCAAATTCTCTCCATCTATCCTTTCCTCCCTCCAGAAGGCAAACACTTTGATATAGATTATACATGTTGCTGTCATGTAAAATATATTTTCATGTTAGCTATGTTATAAAAGAAAGACCTTGTGTAAGGGATGGTATCTGAGCTGGACTTGGAAGAAAGTTAAGGAATAAGAGGAAGAGAACAAAGCCAAGAACCTTCTAGTGGGAAAAAAAACAAAATACTTTTGTTTAACCCCCGGCACTGCCCCTTACTGACTAATGCTCTCTGGGTCTCAGTTTCCTTAACTGTGAAATGAAGAGGTTGGGCTGGAAAGCTTTGAAAATTCATTCTAATTCAGAAATATGAGTCTTCTTGACTCCAGGCCTGGTGTTCTATCCACTATGGTATTGCCAAGCTGCCCAAGCATTTATTGTTTCAGGAACTGAGCTAAGAATATAAAGAAAGGAGAGATAGTAATCAGCAGTGGGAAGCCATTAATAGTCACCTGTAGAAAATGGGATTTTAGCTGTGGCTTGGGGAAATCAGGGAAGCCAGAAGTAGAGATGAGGAGGGAGGGAATTCCAGGCTTGGTCTTGGGAAATGGAGTGTCTGGTGTAAAGAACAAGCAAGTTCCTGGATCAGAAAAGATATGCTTTGGTTGTGTAAGGTTTAAGAAGACAAGAAAGGTAGATAGGGTGTGATAAGATAAAATGGTGGGGTTGGAGGTTGCAAAAGGTGTTAAAAACCAGTGTATTTTCTATTTGAATCTGGAGGCAATAGGGAACCAGTAGAATTTACTGAATGAACAAGATCAGATTCATGCCTTAGGAAGATCCATTTGATATCTGAATGGAGGATAGAATAGAGTAGGGGGAAACTTGAGACAGGAGAGACCCACCAGAGGTTATTACAATGGTCCAAGCATGAGGAGATGAGGGTGTGAACCAAGATGATAACATTAACATTGGAGGGAAGGGGATGCATTTAAGAGATATTACAAGGTGCTTGTATAGAGGGTTTAGTGCGCTGGGAATATCAAGATGCCTTTAAAAACCTGAGCTAAATGATGGGAAACCGCACATATTGGAAACAAATACAGATGAGGAAACTGAGGATCAGGGAAGCTAAGGGATTTGCCCAGGATCACTTAGGAATCTCTAGCTCAGCCCTGTGACAGAATAGAAAGAGAACTTGAACTAGAAATCATGCACAATACTGGTCTTCAAAGGTATGACATTCTAATTGAAAAGGTAACTAATCTTGTCATGTGGTCAACATAGAGGAGGAGGATCTCATTATAGGAGCCATCATGAAGGAGTCAGAATTTGTACCAGATCCTGAAACACAGGCAGGATAGGGACATTTAAAGAAGAGTAAAGTAGTCTTTGCCTGCAAAATAATGTGGTCAAAGGTATTGAATAGGAAGCATTCATCAAATTAATTAATGCTTATTTATAATTAATAAATTAATACTTATTTTTGGTTTTAGGCTAGAAAATCCTTTAGAAAATAGACCATAGAATCTGGGAGTCAGAATGGATCCTAGAGAACTCTGTTCAGTCACTCTTGTAAAGTTAGGTTTGGAAAAAACTTTTTAAAAAAGTTTTTAAAAGGGCAACTAGTTGGTGCAGTAGATAGAACATCAGCCCTGAAGTCAGGAGGACCTGAGTTCAAATCTGGCCTCAGACACTTAACACGTCCTTGCTTTGTGACCCTGGACAAGTCAGTTAACTCCAATTGCCTTGGGGGAGGGGAAAGTTTAAGGTTATGTTTGAGCAAAAGAATTTAGATTGACCTGGCTGGAGAGATGGCGTTTTTTGAGGGGAGTGATATAAAGCAAGACTGTAGATATTAATTAGAACTAGACTGTGGGGACTTGAATGACAGCCTTGGGAATTTGGACATTATAAATCCACGGAAGCTTGTCGAACAAAGGAGTAAGATTATGAAAGAGGAATTTCAGAAAGATTAATTAGGAATAACTTGAAAAAACAATGTCAAGTGCATGAGCCCTTCTGTGTATTTGTGAGGGGGGAACAATTTAGGGGGGGTGGCTAAATAAGACTGATGTTTAATGAGGTATGTAATTATTTCCCAAAGGCAGCACGTCAGCTATGTCATGCAGTGATTACCAAAATAAATGTCCTTGCTAAGCTTGTCAAACATTCTTTCCTAAGTGACCAAATAGAAGGGAGACTTAGCCTTGAGGCAGTCTAGCTTTCACCCAAGAATGCTGAAAAAGCTGACTTGCCAAACTGTGATAGAACAATGAAAAATGTGTGTATTCACACTTGTGCAAGCGTGTTAGGGACCATTTAGTGCGGGGCAGGGGCTTTCCTCAGGGTTGGCAAAAAAGCAAAGTTGCATGGGGAGTTAGCCTTACTAACTTAGTTCACAATTATCATGGTGACCTCAAATGGGCATTTTGTTTGTAGAATCATGAAAGGTCAGAGCTGGAAAGGCCTTAGAAGAATATAGAATTTCAAAGTAGGGAGGGTACTTAGAACATGGAATATCAGCACCTAATGGCACCTCAGAATGTAAGATAACATAGGATAGGATGGGAGGGGATGGGATGGAAAGGAATGGAAAAAGATAGACTAGACCACACTGAAAAATACTAGAATTGTCCCTATTTTATTATTTTCAGTTGAAGAAATTGAGGCAGACAGAGAAAATCTAAGGACAGATTTTCATTAAATTTTCATTAAAGAATTACCAATTCCAGCCCTAGTACTCTATCCACTGAGTCACCTTGCTGAGTCCAGAGCAAAACAATCAGATGGGAAAGAGCTTTCTTGGTCCTTTGGACATGGATTGTCAAAGTTAGAAGGAATTTTCAACAAAAAAATGATAATGAAATGTCATAGGAGGAATAGTTGAAGTAACTGGGATTGTTGAGTCTTGAGAAGAGAAGACTAGAGGGTACATAATCGATGTCTTTAAGTATTTAAAAGACTGTCATATGAAGGAGGGATCACTTATTCTATTTAATCCCAGAGGGAAGAATTATAAACATTGGTTGGAAGTTGCAAAGAAGAAATTTAACCTGGTTGAGAAAAATAATGACAATTTTGTAAGGATCTAAACTGCTGGTTAGTTTGCCTGTGTTAAATTTCTCCCAAAGCCAATCCATCCTCCTTTCAGCTACCAAAGTTATTTTCCTAAAGTGAAAGTCTAATTATGTCACTCAATAAACTCTAATAGTTCCCTATTGCCTCCAGAATAAAATACAAAGTCCTTCATATCCTAGCTCTGTGCTTCCCCTCAACCATGAAAGATCTTTTCAATCTTTGTGTACCTTTTCCCATGCAACATACTTTTTGATCCAGTGACTCTGGTCACCTTGTTATTCCTTGAACAAGCAATCCCATTTCTTGGCTCTGAGCATTCTTTGTTTCCAGTGCCTGAAAAGCTTTCCTTCCTCCTCTCTGCTGATTGGCTTCTCTGGCTTCCTTTAAATCCCAACTAAAATCTTACTTTCTACAGGAAGCCATTCCAATACCTCTTACTTCTAATTCCTTCCCTCTTTAACTTATTTCCTACTTTTCCTATATATAGCTTTTGTTTTTGTTTGCCTGTTATCTCCCCCATTAGATTGTGAGTTCTTTGAGGGTAATGTCTGCCTGTGCTTCTTTCTGTATCCCACAGCTTAGCATGGTGGCTGGCACAGTGTAGGCACTTTATTGGTTAATTGAATTGTACAAAATTGAATGGACTACTTAAAGTAATGGATTGTGCCTTGTTATACACCTATTCAAGCAGAAGCTAGCTGGCCACTTGTGATGTATGTTATAGTGGAGATTCCTTTCATGTATGGGTTGGAAAAGATGGAAGATATGATCCTTTTCAACTCTCAAGTTCTATGATTCCATCATTCTTTGCATATATTGTCTTCCCTTAGGGAATATAAGCTCTTTGAAGGCAGGGACTTATTGCCTAAATGTCCCTGGTGCCTACCACACAGCCTGCCAATGGAGTAGTTGCTTCATAAATACTTGTTAATTGAAGGATTGAAAGGAGAAACAATGGTCATTTAGATGAGTTTCCATGAAGTCACACAAAGCAATTTTATTTTTTATTAAAGCTTTTTATTTTTAAAACATATGCATGGATAATTTTTCAACATTAATCCTTGCAAAATCTTGTGTTCCAATTTTCCCCTCTTCCCCTAGTCCCTCCCCTAGATAAGTAATCCAATATGGGTTAAACGTGGTAGAAATATATGTTATATCCAACATAGGCATATATATTTATACAGTTGTCTTGCACAAGAAAAATCAACTCAAACAGGAAAAATGAGAAAGAAAATAAAATGCAAGCAAACAATAACAAAAAGAATAAAAATGCTTTGTTGTGAACCACTCTCAGTTCCCACAGTGCTCTCTCTGGGTGTATATGGCTTTCTTCATCACTGCACAAGTGGAACTGGTGTGAATCATCTTATTGTTGAGAAAAGCCACGTCCATCAGAATTGATCATTGTATAGTCTTGTTGTTGCCATGTACAATGATCTCCTGGTTCTGCTCATTTCACTCAGCATCAGTTCATGTGAGTCTCTCTAGGACTGTTTGAAACACAAAATCATTTTAAGAAGGAGCAAGAATGTGAAGCATTCATGAAAGGTGTCATGTGGAAGAGAGCATCTGAGCCATGAAAGAAGGGAGCAATCAATCACTTGTGCTAATGGATGGAGATGACACCCAGAACAACATATACAGGATAGTGCAATTCAAGGTAGAGATCTAGAACAGAGTGGTGCTAGTCAAGGTGGAGGTCTAGAACATCAGGTACAGGATGCTGTTAATCAAGGTAAAGTTCTATAATATCAGGTACAGAGTGGGGCAGTCAAGGTGGGGATTTAGAACACCAGGGAATTGTCAAGGTGGAGTTGAAGGAGGAGTGCATTCCATGCCTTGGAAAAATACCTGTGCAAAGCATGAAAGGGGAAGCTAGAGATTTCCAAAGGGTGTCATAGAGAATATTTCTATGAGAAGACAATGACCTTCAAGCCAATTTCTTAGTTCTCTTCATTAAAGGGTCAACAACCTTGAAGTAACCTTTGGAAGAAGCTCAGAAGAGCTTGGTCAGATATTGGTCAAGTTTAGCCGCTGGCTCTCCAGCCGTCCCTAGCCATACTGACGTCTGTCCTAAAACTGAACTCCGATGATTCTGATTGAGGGAGTGAGGCTCTCCAGCATCACTGAAATCTAATTCATGAGCAAGTCAAGACATCACCCAGTGTTATGTTCTTCACACATGATGATAAACTCCTCAAGGATAGACGCTGCCTTTCTACTTTTATTTGGATTTCTAGCACTTAGGCAGTGTTTGGCACATAGGAAATGTTCAATAAAGGCTGATTGACTTCTTACAGATTTTTTGAAGAGGATTTTTTTTTCCTTTCAAGCTTTTAATTGTCATAAAAATCTTAGGGTTATAGAATATCTCTTTAAGAAATGGGAGGTGGTGAGGAGTACTGTCGGAATTATAATTAAAATAAATAGCCTGTCTTCTAAGCTGATACTCAAATCTGTTGAAGGCAACTGGAGCCTCTGTTGTTGAACTATTAATTCTAATTCTTGCAACTGTGCTTAGCACTTGAATAAAACTGTGCTGAGCTTGCCAACTCTTATAACATTTCTTTTCCTTTCCTGCCTCTAGGCTGGTGCTGGTTAGACTTTAGGTTCCTTACTGGGTGGAAGAAGAGAATTAAAGAGGATTCTGGGGATCTTGTCAATGCAGGAAGATGACTCAGGCCTACACATGTGGCCTGACATTAACTATTTCTAGGGGTGAAGAGCTACCAATCATGTAAAAAAAATGAGAAACCTAAATTTGCAGCTGATCAGCTATGGAAGGGACCTGGAAGATCAAAAAATTCTAGAATTTAAGTGGGAAGAAACGTCAACTAATAAGAAAGGAATCCTCACAATGCTGAACTCAATAATTGGTCATCTAATCTTTCTGTTGTCATTTAGCCTTATTGTTCAGACATGCGACCTCACATGGAGTTTCTTTGGCAATGATACTGCAGTGATTTGCCCTTTCCTTCTCCAACTCATTTTGCAGATGGGGAAGGTGAGGCAAAAAGGGTCAAGTGACTTGCCCAGAATCACTCAGCTAGTAAGTGTCTGGGGGGAGATTTTAACTCAGGAAAAATGGGACTCTGATTTCAAGAGCCCTATTCAGATGATAGTGTCCTTTCTAATATAATTTATTCCATTTTTTGGATAGCCATAATGTTAGGAAGTTTTTTCTTGTCATGGAGGCAAATTCTTCTTTATATTGTCTCATCTCCATCTTTTAGCAAGGTGATTTCTTTCTTCTTTCATAGCTCAGATGTCATTTTCAACATGATACCTTTTATAAATTCCTCACATTTAAGAAAAAGCAGACTCTTTAATCTGATGCTCATTTTTTTTTCAGATAAGGAAATGGAGGCTTCAAAAGGTTAAATGTATAATCTAAGTTAGCAAATGACAAAGATGGGATTTTAATCCATATTTTAAAATTTATATTCATTAACCATTTAGTAACAATAAGTATTTGATCTACACCTTTATAGAAAAGGAAGTTGAGGCCCTAAAATGGGGGAATAACTTGATCCAGTTCACAGAAAAAAATACAAATTTTTTTTTCTGTACTTACTCCTCACCCCTCCAAACTCTCCAGCCTCAATCTCCCAAATTGAGGCAAGCAGGATCGCACAATTACTAAATGTTGGAAATCAGATTTGAACTCAGGAAGATGAAATCTTGACTTCAGGGCTGATGCTCTATGAGCTATGTCTCCCCCTAGCTTCCCAGGGAGATAAGCTAGGGGACTCTTAAGAGGCTAAGAGACATGAAATTTTTGAACATTTGAATTAGGATGAGACAGTGTGAATGGAGAAGGGAAATATTATAAAAACAGATGCTAGGTCTCAATTTTCTCTTATGAACAAATGAAGTATGAGAATAATACAATTTTGATTATATAAAATTAAAAATATTTTGAACAGACAAAAACAATGTAAAATCAATTAAAGTTTTAAATGAAGAAGGAAAATATTTGTACAAATTTTTCTGTTAAAGATTTCAATTACAAGATACACAAAAGACATTCAAATTTATAAGGATAAAAGCCAGTTCCCAATATACAAGTTTGATCAAAAGACATAAAGATTTTTTAAAGTGAAAACTCAAGCTATCAATAGCCATATGGGAAAATTACTTCAAATTCACTGATAATTAGAGAACTATAAGTTAAAACTATATTAGGATTCTACTTTATATCCCACTGATCAGCAAAGTTGTTTTAAAAAAAAAGGAAAATGACAAATAATGGAGAGAGTGTGGGAAAATAAGCACACTAATACCCATTGTTTGATCTATGAATTAGTCTGGGAAGAAATTTGAAGTTACTAAACTATGCATATTCTTTGAATCATGTCTATACACCAAAAAGATAAAAGAAAAATGAAAAGGACCCATATATATGAAAATATTTATGGCAGTGTTTATAATAAAGAATTAAAAATAGAACCATTAACTGAAGAGTGGATGAACAAATTATAGTATGTTGTGCGGTAAAAACCAGAAGGAACAATGTCAGGGAAACTTGAGAAGACTTCTGCAAATCAATACAGAGTAAATCAAGCAGAACCAGGAGAACAATTTATTTTATAATTTTTTAATAAAAATATTTTGTAAATAGTAACAATATTGTAATGGGAAAGAGGGCATGTAAGTAGTACAGTAGATAGAGCACTGGGCTTGAAGTCTCGAGGACCTGAGTTCTAATGTGGCCTCAGATACTCTAGCTACATGACCTGAGCAAGTCACTTAACCTTGTTTGTCTCAGTTTCCTCATCTGTAAAATAAATTTGGAGAAGAAAATGGTTAACCACTGAAGAATCTTTGCCAAAAAACCCAGAATTAGGTCTCAAAGGCTCAAACATTAGTGAAATGACTAAACAACAAGGGGAAATAATTTTGAAAGAATTTAAGAACTTTGATCAACACTCTAGTTGTACATGATTCCATAGGCTCAGCAGGGGAAGATGTTGACCACCTTCTGACAGAGAGATGAAGGACTTGGGAGGGATCTGAGATATTTTTAAGACTGACCTCCATTTTAAGGAAAATGTTCCATAGTCTTTATTATTCTCCAGGCTAGGTTCTGCCCCTGACTGAGGATTTTTCTACCCACTGCTCCATGAATTTCTTTTTCTTCCTCACACATCTGCCCCCTTTTGATAACTTCCTTATTTATAAAAACTTAGTGCTTTTTGAACACAGCCAATGTGGGGGTTTGTTACAATGCTTTTTTTTTTCCTACCATCCCTTTTCCGATGGAGCTGGTGGATTTTCATAAATTGAAAAGATAAAATTAAATAAAAAATAAAAATGAAGACATTAGACTATCCCAGCTCTCACATTCTGTGATTTCCTAAGCTCTTCCTTCTATCGCTATTTCTAGAATCAGAGCTTCTTAGCACCAGAAGGTCATTCAGTCCAGCTTCCTGTCCTTGGAATTTAAAGAATGACCTCTAAGATCTCTTCCTGCTTTATGATACAATGAGATAACTGTTAGGTACTTCATGGAATCATTAAGGGTCTTAGCAGAGAAATGAGGACATTGCTGTGTCATGAAGGAGTAGATTTAGAATCAAAGGCTTGGGTTCAAATTTTGATCCTGTCACAATCAATGTGAATTTAGGAATCACTTTACTTTTCTGGGACTCTGTACTGATACTTAATATGAGGGTCTCTCTTAGGACGAAGATCAAATGAGAACAAAAGTTCCTCTTGTGATCAGGGAAGCAAGACAGAAAAATTCATTCAAGAGCATTTATGTTTGATAACCATTTTTGAGATAATTTAGTTTGAAGGTTTTTAATTCGAAGTCTCCAAGGAATCTGTAGATAGACTTCAAAGGGGTCTGTGAATTTGGAAAGGGAAAAAATACATCTTTATTTTTTCCTAACTTTTAGCTTTCTTTGTAATCACATGTATTTCACTTTATGCATTTAAAATATTATTTAAAGAAAGGATCCATAAAATCCACAGCACAAAATTAGATTAAGCATTCCTAGTCTAAGTCTCATTTTATGGATAAGGAAAGGAAGACCCAGATAAGACAAGGGATTTGCTCTATAGCAAACAGTAAATGAGTGAATTGAAGTCCAGCTTTTTCCATAAGGAGAAAGGGTAGAAGGGTAGAAGCAAAACTTTCTAACTTCCAAAGGAGAGAGCACATGCTTATCTCCCTGACAGTTTCCCCCGGGGGAGAGGTCTCACAACTCATTTCCAGCACAATTTAGGGCACTAGGGACCTCTCTGAGGCTCAGATCTTCTCTAAAAGGAGAAAGATCAAAGCTAGTAACTCTAAATTAAGAGGGAGGAATTTGGGTTGCCCAGATCATTCGGTCATGAGGTTAGCCAAGTGATAACACCCCTGGGAGATATCTCAGCCACTTGAAACCTTCTCCCCTTTCAAAAAGCACCCCTTGATTCCAGGTCACTTTTTGCATTCTGAGATCTTGACTAGATTAGAAACATTCTCCACCCCCATGTTGGAGATCTCAAAGGGAAAAACCCACCAGGGTTTCTCTCTGGGAACTTGAAAGGGATTTGTGATTTTGGACCCATTTTCCAAACACATCAAAAAAGTATTATGGAGCTACTTCTTCACCCCTTTTTGCCGACCCACTATTAACGTCTTACTTCCAATTCCCCACATGATTTAGGTGTGGGGAGGGACTCTCAGTCAGTCTGCCCTCCAGAAAGCCTGAAAAGTAACAAGGATTCTCTTCAATCAATGCCTTTCTCTGAGTGGCCATTTTTCACTTTCATGGTGGACGCCTTCCTATAGGGCCCCCTCACATGCTATTTCCCTACTCCCTATGTTCTCAGAAGGGAAAGGTGGCCTCTGCTTGGTATATAGCACCAAGAGAACCAAATTTAAAGATCTGACCCTTGGTCTCAGCTATACATTTACTAACTTGAGACCCTGGGTCCATTCAGAACTACTTTGAACCTTATATTTTCCATCTGTAAATTAGAGTTAATGTGTTACTAAGCCCATTACATCCCTCATTTTTTTTCCTGAAAAACATCTTATAGATGTTCTCTTTTAGTAGACATTTTAACAGAGCATAGACCTTAATCAAAAGGAATAAGAACTCCAACGATAGAATTATAGGTACCAGTTCCTAGAAAGTAGATGGTGAGAGATGGAAAGAACCTCAGAAAGAGCTAAATGTTAGGAGACTTTTCACAGTTGTGCCAGCTGAAGACTTGCACGAGGGTGGTGGACATGGGAATGAAAAAAAAAAGGGATCTCAATTTCTTATTCTCTAAAATGAATGGATTAGGACCTTTCATCTTGGACATTTCCCATTTAGAATGCCTTCCAAATATCCAAAGTAGAAGGGAACTTAGGACATAGAATGTCAGAATTGGAAAAAAAAATTTTAGAATGGAGAATGTCAGAGCTGAAAGGGACCAGTATAGATTATCAGTGCTGGAAGGAATCTTATAAAGAATATAAAGAATAGTATAGTCCAGAGTTAGGAGAAGGAGTGTCAGAGAACTTCTAGCTGAACCTTTCCATTTATTTTTATTTTTATTTTTTGCTGAGGCAATTAGGGTTAAGTGACTTGTCCAGGATCTTCTTGACTTGAAAATGTTTGATTCGAACTCAGACTTCAGATCTGGTGCTCTATCCACTGCTCCATCTACCTGCCCCTCTCAACCTTTCCATTTTATAGATGAGGAAACTGAGGCCCAAGATCATAACTAGCAAACATGAGAAGCAGGATTTGACTTCAGCTCCCTTGATTCCAATAGGCTTTTTTTCAAAAGCCTCAGAACCTTGAATGTTGGAACTTGGAGGGAATTAAGAATGTGGAAAATAAAACAGCTGAAAAGGTCCTTAGAACAGTCAATCAATATATCAATATAGGAACTTTGTCAAGTGCTGAAGAATGTAGAACATCAGAACTAGAAGGGACATACAGGATCTCAAACATGGTAGGGCTCTTAGAACACAGAATGTCAGGGGATCTTGGAACACAGAAGGTCAGAACTAGAAGGGCTCTTAGAACATAGAATGTCAGAGTTGGGAGAGTTCTTAGAACACGGGATATCAAATCAGGTAGAATTCTTAGAACAGAGAAGATCAGAGCTGAGAGAAACCTTAGAACACAGAATGAGAGAATTGGGAAGGTTCTTAGAACACAGAATGTCGAAGCTGGGAGGGTCCTTACAACACAGGATGTCATCTGGTGGGGCTCTTATGACACAGAATGTCAGGGCTGGGAGAGGTCTTAGAACATAAAAGGTCAGATCCAAGAGGAGCCTTAGAACATACAATGTCAGAATTGGGAGGGATCTTAGAACACAGAATGTCAGAGCTGAAAAAAAAATGTCCTTAGGAGACAGATGTCAGATTGAGAAAGGAGCTTAAAAGTCATTTTAATTTACTTTTTTTTCATTCTCACACCAACCCAATGGACTTAGTAATACATATATTAACTCTATTTTACACATGGGAAATATGAGGTTCAAAGTAGTTCTGAGTGGACCCAGGGCTGAGACCAAGGGTCAGATCTTTAAATTTGCTTCTCTTGGTGCAATACTAGAATACTGTTTATAAAGACCAGAGCTCCATGCTAGAAGAGACATAGGGGAGTGGGGATCAAAACCTGTTCAACTTAGCATTTCCCGGGAGACAATTTCCATGCCGTAGAGTGATAGACAACGTAGGCTGGACTCTGGCACTGGGTTGCAATAGCCCATTTTCCTGGTCCTTGCCCAGTCTTGGGATCCAATTGGGTTGATTCCTCTCACAGTTGTAGGTGTAGGTGTTTCCCTGTCTTTCAAGTCAACTCCTTAATTGAGACAGAAAAGCAATTGCACAGACCACCGGCCCAGCGAGGTCAGCTCCCAGAAAGTGAATCGGTGAATGGTTGACTGCTCATTATGTGCCTGAGGGTCGTAATTTTTCCCTCCATGCCAGTCCTGAGGAGGAAATTTGCAGGATGTTATCAATATCCTGTTTCTATGACCTGCTGTGTAAAAATGTCTCCCGGTCACCCCACCCAAGCTTCAACCTTTTGGCTCCTGTCTACCAGCCGTGTTCTACAAGATTAATGTGTTTTCCAACAGGATTGCTGACAGACGTGTATTGCTAATTGCTTCAGTTTACGTATGCCTTGTGTATTTTTCTCCCACTTAAATCCATCTTTTGGCAGAGCTGTGAAAGTCAGGCCCTGACTAATTATGATCATAAAAGCAGCTTGGATTTTTGTAGCTCTTTAAGATTTATAAGTGCTTTTCACATGATAATCCTGGGGGGAAGGTAGTGAGGGAGTAGTATTAATTCCCAATTTAGAGGTGGGGAAACTGAGGTGCTTAAAGGAAAAGGAGACTGAGGTTTTGAAGTAGGGTAGAAAGTTTTTTCTAGGCCCTAAGGGCAAAATCTGGATATGAATCCAGGTCTGGTGGCAGCCTAGAACTTTGGCACTGCCCTCTGGAGAGAAGGACAGAGATCAGATTCTCAAGGACCCCTTTTTGCAGATATTGTGAAATCTGCAGAAATGAGTTTGACTGGGTGGTCTCTGAGAACACCAGAGTTGGGTGGCCAACTCTGAGAAGCTCACCTGAGGTCAAACAACTGATACAAGGAGGTTCAAATCCAGACCTCATGTAACTAACTTCTCCTCACTATTCCCTAATGGCTCCCTATATAGAGTCCTGTCACAAGTAGCCCTCAAAAGCCCCTAGTCCTTGCCAGAACCAGATTAACATTAATTGGGAAATAACTGAACAAAATGAATCAAAATATTATGTGGAAAATGCTAATTTATGGTTCAACAAAGCCTTTTCATGCCTTAGAATGATGGAATATTAGATCATCTGAGCTGAGATAGATCTTAGATTACATCTCATCTAACTTCATTTTTCAGAGGAGAGAAAAGAGACAGAAACAGAGCAAAGAGGCTTATTAACAGCTTAGCAAGGATTGGAGCTGAGGTATCCTGATTTCAGGTTCAAGGCTCTCTTTACCATACTGTAGTGTGGTGAGCCATTTTTTGTATCTTTTGTCTACAAACCCCTTCTTAAAATGTCTTAAAATGCATAAAATAAATATAGTTCATAGGATTACAAAGGAAACCCAAAGCTTAGAGAAAGTAAAGATATACTTTTGTCTCCATTCAAATTCACAGTGAAAATTTTCCATAAACTCTCTCTCTCTCTCTCTCTCTCTCTCTCTCTCTCTCTCTCTCTCTCTCTCTCTCTCTCTCTCTTTCTCTGCTGGTCTCTCTCCCTCTCTCCCTGTCTTTGCTTCTCTGTCTCTCTTTTTGTCTCTGTTTCTGTCGCTCTGTCTCTGTCTCTCTCTGACTCTGTCCCTGTTTCTCTCTCTTCCTCTTTCTTCATCTCTCCCTCTCTCTTCATCTTTCCTTCTCTCTCTGTCTCCCTTCTCTCTGTCTCTCTCTGTCTCTCTGTCTCTCTCTTTCTCTCTCCCTCCCTTTCTCTCTCTCTCTCTCTCTCTCCCTCCCTCCCTCTCTCTCTCTCTCTCTCTCTATCTCTCTCTCTCTCTCTCTCTCTCTCTCTCTCTCTCTCTGCAGGTTTCTCTCCCTGTCTTTGCTTCTCTGTCTCAGTCTCTTATTCAAGGATCACACAAAGGTTTTTCCTCTTTTGGCTATAATGCACCATTTTGTATCATGCTTTTGTACTGAATCATCATTATTCTCAGAAGTAATCCAGAAATCTGGGAAGCCTAAGGTGAGCTTCTGGTTATGTACCATAATCCTCAGCACAGAACTAAAATACAGTAAGGGCCCAATATGAATCTGACCAATTGAATGGAACTCAGAAGTTCTGGGGTAGGCAGTAAAGAATACAGAAAGACCTGGGTTTAAATCACTGCTCTGCCACTTGCCACCTGAGTTATCTTGGGCAAAGCCTTTCTATTCTCTGGGTCTCAGTTTCCTTAACTGTAAAATGGGTGGATCAGAGTTCGTGATTTCTAAAGTTCTTGTCTTTTAGCTGATGAATTGAAGACCTTGTAAAATGAATGACATATAAAGGGACATCTTGACAACGGGTTCATATTTAATCACAAAGTATCATTAGGTAAAGGGTAGAGGCTTTGTATCTTTGAGTACAGAGATGAGGGTACCAGAACCCCCTCCCTACTCCATAAAGTCAAACACTATAGAAGCTACATGTACCCACACTTTCTTTGCTACTTGGTTAGAGGGGATCCAGACTGCTATCTATCCAAGAGAAGACATTTTTCAATATACCAAAGAAGCAGAGTAATAAATGAAAAATATGATGAAATAGAAAGTATGGAGAAATTGAAAGTCACCTGTGCTTCTTTTGTCATTCCTTAGAGGCTATATATTTTCCATGGACATTTAGGAAGTTTTCTTGCTAACCCACTTTGTATCTGTTGCTTTAATTGGTTTCACAGAACAAAACCCCCTCCCTTTGCATCCTGGATTAAGTTCACTAGTTACCAAAATATATTTTTATTCATTTCATTAAATATTTCTCAATTACATGTACATTTTAAAAATATTCATTTTTTAAAATTAAGTTTCAAATTCTCTCCTTCCCTCTTGCCCCTCACTCATTGAGAAGGCAAACATATATAATACTATTTATATATGTTAAATCATACAAAACACATTTCCATATTAATCATGTTGCAAAGAAAAACACCCACAAACAAGAAAAATAAAGTAGAGAAAAAAGTATGCTTCAGTCTGTACTCATGTCAATCTTCTCTCTTGGAAGTAGATAGCATTTTTTTGGATTTGTCTTGGATTGTTGTCTCAGTCAGTGTAGCTAACTCTTTAGCAACTGATTAGTCTTACATTATTTTCTTGGCAAAGGTACAGGAGTGGTTTGTGTTCTGCTGGTTCTGCTCATTTCATCTTGCATCAGTTCATATAAATCTCAGATTTTTCTGAAATTACTCCACTTAGCATTTCTCAAAGCATAATAGAATTCCATCACAATCATATAATACAACTTGTTCAGCCATTTCCCAATTGATGGACATTCCCTCAATTTCCAATTCTTTGATAATACATAAATATATTTTTGCACAAGTAGCTCTTCTCCCCTTTTCTTTAATCTCTTTGGGACATAGTCCCAGTAGGGGAATTTCTGTATTGAAGGGTTCTATCTGCATAATTTTAAATTATTCTCCAGAATGGTTGGACTAGTTCAGAACTCCACCAACAGTGCATTAGTGTAACTATTTTCCTGCATCCCTCCATCATTTGTCATTTTCCTTTTCTTTCATATCTGTCAGCTTAACAGCATGGTGGTACTCCAGAGTTGTTTTAATTTGCATTTCTCTAATCAATAGTTCAGAGCTAAATGGCACGGTGGATACAGGGCCAGGTGTGGAATCAGGAAGATTCATTTTAAAGAATTCAAATGTGTCCCCAGACACTTCCTAGTTAGCTCTCTGATCCTAGAAAAGTCACTTAACCCTGTTTACCTCAGTTTCCTCATCTATAAAATGTGTCGGAGGAGGAAATGGCAAACACTCCACTATTTTTTCCAAGAAAACCTCAAATTGGATCAGGAAGATATGGACATAATGAAAATGATTGAACAACAATAACAATCAACAGTGATTTAGAGCAATCTTTCAAGTGAATATTGATAACTTTGATTTCTTCTTTTGAAAACTGCCTGTTCATACCCTTTGGCCATTTATCAATTGGGAAATAGCTTTTATTTTTACAATTTTTCTCAATTCCCTATATTTTTGAGAAAAGAAAAAGCTTCTAATCTCATCACCATTATTTCTAACTCAAGCCTTAATTGACAGGCTTCTTTCAGTCTTTTTTCTCCTTGAATGGAGGGTTGGAAGGTGGACTGCCAAATTCCTTCTTTATAGAGGGCAGAAACTACAACTTTGCATCTGCAGTCCTCCCCTGCCAGCTACAACTGGTTCTTTCTTGTACTCTCCCCCCACTCTTTTCTGACTCCTTTTGTTTGTTGTTTCCCTTCTTTAGATTATAAGCTCCTGAGGGCAAGGACTGCCTATCTTTTTGTTAATTGTATCCTTAGCATTTAGCACAATGTCTAACATATAGTAGAAACTTAATAAATGTTTATTGGATTGAATTCCTCCCAAAAGATGAGAAAGAACTAGAAGACTTCACAGGAATACTAAAAGAGGGCCATCATTTTCAGTTTGGCTTGTTATCTTGTGTGTGTGTGTGTGTGTGTGTGTATGTTGGGGGTGGGAATTGGCTTTGAATTATTGCATATATATTCCATAATATTCAGGGGCTGGATCTTCTCCCCCTTGTTTGCTTCCTCCCTCTGATAGTGGGCTCTATGAAAGGATTTACTTAGCATCACTAACATAACAGGAACCACGTAGCACAAAAATAGCAGCTATTTTATAGGGAAAGAGGAGGAGGAAAAAGGCAAATATTATTGGCAGGAAAAAGAGATGGAACTTCTTCCCTTTAAATCTTCTGGTTTTATATGCATGTCTGTAGGTGTGCATAAAACATATGCATGTGTCTGTACAGGTGCATATCAAATCCAGTCCTTCCATTTTTTTTTTAACTGATTGGGCAAAAGATTTGTCAGCTTCATCTTGTTCAGAAGTATATGAAGCAGGATTTAAATCCAGCCTTCCCTGATTAAAAGTCTAGACCTCTATCCCCTGCACTATATGGTTCCATGGCTATCTTCCCAGAGCCTTAGGTTCCTCATTTGTACAATGGGGTAGACTATTAGTCTGCCTCTTGAGATTCTAATGAAGCAAGAATTTTGAACAGTACTGTGTAAATGTGAATTATTATTTATTACTGAATAGCTATGATACATAGGATCTTTGTATCTAGAAATATGTGAGATCCAAAGGTGAATGAGACAAGACTTCTCTCTTTGGAGTCCACAGCCTATTAGATAAGATAAAACATGACAATAAAAACAAAAACTGGAATGTAAGTTACATTTCCATAAGGCAGGGGAACTGTGTCTGACTTAGATCCTCTGTACTTCCTCCCTTCTTTTGTGTGTCTGCCTTTGTTAGATTTTAAGCTCCTTGAGGACAAAAACTGTTTCTTTTTAAAAATTAATTGTATCTCAGATACTTATCACAGTGTTTGGGACATAGTAGAAGCTTAATAAATTTTTATTGGATTGGCTTTTTTTCAGCACTTTAAAATATGTTTGTTGAATGAATCCATGATGAAAAATGTGTAGGATTGATAATCAAAATATTTAGTTTCTACATTCCCTGGATAGGGAATTTTGGGTCATGTAAAATGATCAAATGTATTTTTGTTGTTGTTGTTTCTCTTTCCCTGAAGGGTGCCCAAGGTTACTCAGTTGATAAGATACAGAACACACAAATGAGATGTGCTTGGCAATTTTTAAGGTGATTGATTAATTGAGTAATTGAAACTATTTGGAGAGGTTTCCTACCCTTTTTTCCTTCTACTCTGATATTTCAGCTGATACCAAACAGTGACAAGTACTTACTCATCCCCAGGACCAGGCTGAGGTAGGGTAAAGCAAGAACCTGGGCTCCCCAGCCCATTCCCATCTCAGGTGGGAAGAGTCAGCTAAGCATTCCAATTTCTCTTTCAGACTGCTTCTGCAAGTGCTTCTAATACACATGTAGGTCAGCTGGTCTGAGGAGACAGGAAGTCTGAAAAGAGAGGAGTTTCTCTCATCTGCTCAGACAGGACAAGGTCATGAAAAGCGATCAGATCTTCCCTCCCATACCACATTGGGTACGCTGCCTTCCTGGTAAGGACCCTCAGCCTATCCACCACGGCCCAGCCCTTGGGGCCCTGGGAAGGCCATATGCCCTTTCCCATTTTCCTGTTCACTGTATTTCCCTCTTCCCTGTTCTCCGGAGCCAGTTGTCAAGGTGGTGAGAAATTGTTCCCCAAAGGCAGCTTGGAAATACAAAGGAACACGCTGCAGAGGCAATAAATCACGCTTAATGTCTTCTGGGGGGCCACATGGGCATCCAAGCCTTGTCAGGGGATTAATCTAACTTGATGACAGGCAGACCTCAGGAGGAATGGTTATTGAACTGTATAAATGGTGCCCCAATAGAGATTTCAGCCTTTCAAAAAACAGCTTCCTTCTCTGGGAGATTCTTTCTCTAATGTTGTGGGGACTTGAGTATTGAGATAACCTAAAAATAATAAAGGACTATGCATTGTATTATTATATTAATCATATATTTTTCATAGAATATGTAATTATTTAGCATTAATAATCATCAGTGATCATTAATTAGCTAATTAATGATTGGTGATTGTTGATAATAAACTCATTGGTTTCATATGTCTTGATTTAATTGACTTTCAATCTGTACTTTTGTAAGCTTCTGGGCAATTAGCAGGGGATACAAGCAAGTGTCACACTGAGGGTTCAAGGTATTGTCCAGCACGAGCTCTAGTGTGTTTCATAAGGCTAGGTGGCCAGCCTGAATTTGGGCTTGTTTGTCAATGAAGTCCGATGGGAGTTGTGAGATGGTTATGTATCTGTGTGGGGGTAAGGATAGATACTCTACCTCCCCAGAAATAGGAAAGAGCAAAAATCAGAGAGAAATTAAATTAATATGCAGGGATAATGAGGGAAACAGGAGAGAGAGTAAGTAGGTCAATAGCATATTGGATTGGAAGAGCCGGGAATTACAACCCCAAAGATAGAAGTCTATGAAGCACTGTTACAGTGGAGCCATGTTGTCAGGAAGCAAGGATTTTTCTGTCCTATCTGCAGCTTCCTTTTGATGGAGAACCAAGGATGGGCCACCACTAGCATCTTTTGAATTTTAAGGGAATTGTCCTTCTGGTTCCTCAGGACAAGATATCAGGGACGTTTATTTGATGCCTTTTATACATCATATCTCCATTACCTCTAATGTCCTTCATGCCTGATATTCCTCCTCATGTCTGCCTATTGGCTTTCTTTAGGATTCATCTTAAGTCCTACCTTCAGCTACTGAGTGCCCTCCAATTGGAATGGAGGAAATAAGCACACATTAAACACCTCCTGTTTACCAGACACTGCATGAAACTATTTACAAATACAATCTCATTTGATTCTCAGAACAACCATGGGAAGTGGATGCTATCATTATCCTAATTCATTATTTATTCATTATCCTGATTTGTTATTTGTTATTATCCTGATTTTACAGATTTTACAGAATCTTCCTGATTCCAATGCTCTATTCACTGTGCCACCTAGTTAGAAAGATGCTATTGGTGTTATTGTTTGTTTGTCTAATTCTTTGTGACTCCATTTTGGATTTTCTTGGCAAAAACACTGGAGTGGTTTGTCATTCCTTTTCCAGCTCTTTTTATAGATGAGGAACTGAGACAAACTGGGTTAAGTGACTTGATCAGAGTCACACAGTTAAAAAGTATCCGAGGCCAGATTTAAACGCAGGAAGATGAGTATTTCTGGCTCCGCTCCAATGCTCTGTGCACTATGACACTACTTAGCTGCCCCTTTTTCCTTTCCCCCAATATATTACCTTCCATCTACTTTATTTGTATAAAGGGAAATGAATAAGCATTTGTTATATTGCAGGTTCTGTGCTAAATACTTTACAAATATTATTATTTGATTCTCATAATCTTTAAGGTAGGTGCTTGATAGGGAGAACTTTTTTGGGCATATCTCCTTCTATCTTGTGCAGGGTCACACAGCGAGTAAGGATCTGAACTGTAATTTAAACTTGGGCCTTCCTCATCCTACATTGACTGTCTCATTTTAGGTTGAAACAGCTGAAAAACCTGCTGTAATAAGAAGATAAAAAACTACAAATAGAATTGAACTGAATTAGAAACTATCAACTTTAACCTAAATGTACCAGAAGGTACCTCCACAGGAGGATTGAGTCCTATCTTGCACACAGCCTGGATAAGTAACCTTGTACATGCCATTCATTTAATCTCAAGATCCCAGGTAACCCTCTATCTAAGACTCCAAGACACAGCATGGTTACAATTACATTAATTAACTTCTCCCTGCCTCAGTTTCCTATGCTCCATATAGCTGCCAAATCAATATTCTCAAAGCACAGATCTGATCACATCATTCCCTTTATTCAAGAAGCTTCACTTGTTCCCAATGCTTCCAGCATAAAATTCTGATTCCTCTCTTTGGTATGTAAAGAAAACCCTTCTCTGTCACTCCAACTCTCTTTTCTGATTTATTAGTGAATTTAGGGTTAGAATCTGCCGTTAACTCCCTTTCTCATGCTCTATATTCTGGCCAAATTATCTGTCCTGACTTCTGTTTGCTTCAGTTTTTTGCTCAACTGTAAAATGGGTACCTTTCTCACAAGGTGATTGTTAGAATTAAACAAGGTAATATTTACAAAGTACTAAGTACGGCAGTGCCTGACACATAGTAGGCGCTCTAGACATGCTTATTTTCTTCCTTTCTAGATTCAAATACTGATTCAAAAATCTAAGTTTACTGCTCAGAATTCATTGGATAGGGTAGCCAAATATAATGGTGCAGCAAATAGGATCCTGGGGGTAAGATGACTTGAATTCAAAGCCAACCTCAGAAATTTACTCTTTGTGACCCTTGGGCACATAGTTCCTCAGTTTTCTTATTTGTAATTTAGGGATCATACTAGCACCTCCTTTGAAAGGTTATAAAGATCAGTTGAGATAATATTTGTAATGTATTTAGCATAGTGAATGGTATACAGTAGGTGCTATATAAATGATTATTCCCTTCCCCCCTCCTGAACAGGAAATGAAAAGAAGTGCTTTTATACTTGACTTCAAATCTAGGAAAATCAGTTTATAGTCAAGCTAATAACCATCTATTAAGTCCTACTATTTGCTAGATACTAGATATTCAAATAAAAGCAAAAGTAGTATGTTTCTACTCTCTAATATCTGACATCTAATAAGGGAAACAATATTTTTCTGGTAAACACTTTGCCCCTTCTCAAAAATAGATAGCTAGATACAAATCTGTCACACTAGAGGGAGTTCCATAAATGATTTTCCAACATAAGTGAAATCTCAGATTCAGACTAAAAAGAATAAAATAAAATATGTACTTAGTGGTTTAGGTGGGTATATACAAGATATAAACAGAGTGAAAGCAAGGTTGTTCCAGAGGGGAAGGCACTATTATTGAAGGGAGGTGGGATGCATCAGGAAAGACTTTCTGCAGAAGGCAGATTTGGGCTGAGTCTTGAAGGCATCCAGTGAAACCAAAAGGCTGCACAGGATTGCTGCTTATGTTGCAAGATGATGATTTGTTCCCCAAACTTCTCTACTTAAAATAAGGTTACTGTATTGTACCAGTGCACTGCTTAATCTGCTGAGTTATATTTACCACCAGTGGGATTGGGGAAAAAAGGGAAAAGTCACAGAAACCCATAAGGGTTATTGCTGTTCAATTGTATCCAATTTTCCTTGATTAGATTGGGTTTTTTTGGGGCAAGGATACTGGAGGGATTTGCCATTTCTTTTTCTGGCTTATTTTACAGAGGAGGAAAGTGAGACAAATTAAGTAAAACGACTTTCCTGGTATCATACAGCTAGGAATTGTTTTCAGCCAGATATGAGCTCAGGAAGATGAGTTTTTCTGATTCCAGAATCAGAATTAGGTACACCAAGGTGCCACTTAATTGCGCTGCTCTGCCATCTACGATTGCCTGGATTCTGCCCCTGACTGCCCACTTGATGCCTGGCTCTAACTCTCCGGGTCCATGATCATTCCATTACACTACCCTGCCACACTGGTGGATTAATTCCAGTCTAAACCCTAATGACTTTTCCCCAGTCACTCAGATTTATCAGTGGCAAGTAATTGGTGGTAAATGCGTAATATCAATGCTATGTTAGAGGTAGGGTGGGGGTGGATGTGGGGGGAAGAGCTCCAAGAATAGTCCTGGTGCCTTCACGGACAACCTCTGAAATCCTCAGATCATTCCTTTTTCTCTCTCTCAGGGAGGTCCAAGGGTGGGAGGAATTTGTGCCTGGCAAGAATGCAGAGTGGAGCTGCCTGGGAAGACTAGGGCTCAGAGTAAATTATGTGCTATTCTAATCCCCAAGAAACTTTTATCTCCGAGGCTCTGCTAGTTCTTACCTCTGCCCAGTAGAGTAGGGACAAAGTTGGCTCAGAAAGGACCAGGTTACACCCCAAATTAGAAACCTCCTTTATCTTGTCTGAGGCTGTGGCTGCTATACTCAGCAATAAGTGAAATGCAAGGTAATCACTTTTTTATTTAAAAAAATACTTTTTTTTTATTCTATTAAGTATTTCCCAATTACTTGTAAACATTTTCAAACACTTATTTAAAAAAAATCATGTTCTGGATTCTCTCCTTTTCCATCCCATGAGAAGGCAAACAGAATAATATTGATTAAAACGCAAAGTCAGCATAATAATTTTAAATTTTCTTTTGGACTATGAATTTATCTAATCAATGTGGTGAAATCAGACAAGTCTAATTCTGATATTTTTCTTTCCTTCTCCATCCCCTGCCTGCCAGTGCCCTTCTATCCCTTCTCAAACTTCAAAACTCTCCCTGGATCTGCAGCTCCAATGACCAATGAGTGTCTCTCTCTGAGGACTTTTGCCTCTGAGGACATCGTGGTGAAGACTCAGCGAGGACATCTATAAGAAGGGCTTTCATCTGGTGGAGAGATGTTAGACTTTTGTTTAATCTACAATCAGGGGCAGAATTTGAGAAGTAGTAAATGGCATGGCAGGGCAGTAAATGCATGCAGATCTACCTTCCAAGTCTCAAATCTTGTGGTTCTGTTGAGTCGCCAACCAGTTATTGTTTTTGTTTATCCTCAATCCTTGAAAATGATTATAACATCAGGGAGATGATGTCATAACATGTAAGTAATTGGATTTGAGTGAGAGAAAACTGATTAAACTGACGGTCTCATTTTCTTACCCAGAGCCACCAGGTCCAGAAGATCAGGACGACTAGAGATAGTCCTGGTCGGTATTTAGGATGAGAAGACCAACTTAAGAGGGATAGGAGACAGTGTTTTTAATTGTAAGAACTCGGGACTAGGAAGCCAAGAAACCTGAGTTTTAGTCCTGGTTCTGCCAACTACGTGACCCAAATCCAGGCTATTTCCCTTTCCCTGGGTCCCAGCATTATATCAAATCAAGAGGTTGGACCAAATGGCCATTGTAGCTCATTCTGGCTCTCTCATGGCACAAAACTATGGATCTGAATTTCTTACTTAGAGTCAATGACTTACTTATAAAGTTGCATAGCATGGTGCCCAGTACAGAACTGGAAATAAAGTAGGTTTTTCAATAAATACTTGTGGGTTGACTGAATCTTTGAAACTATTTCTACAGAAAAAGGAAAAAATTGGACCAGAATTTCTTCAGCTATCAAGTAAGATTACAATATCTACATTAGGTATTTCATAGGGCTGCCATGAGGATCTACTCAATGTGGAAATGCTTTGGAAAATAGAAAATTCTCAACACATGTAAGGGATCATTAAGGACTCCACGATTCCAGGTGTATGGTTTTTTCCTCTGATGAATGATTCTAGTGCTTTGGGTGTACTAAATAAAATTTTGGTACTTAAGAAGGATGCTTTTTTTTGTTTGCTTGGCAGACTGGAAGGAGAACAAGGGTCCAATTGTGGTCATCATTGGAGAAGAAATTTACCTTGGCAGGTTCCTCACTATTCCCTATATTTATGACCCTTGCTGTATTTGGAGTCTGTAGGACAATTTTATTTCTTTCTGTAGAAATAGTTTCAAAGATTTAGTCAACCCACAAGTGTTTATTGAAAAACCTACCCTATTTCCAATTCTGGACTGGGCAACATGCTATGCAACCTTAGCGGTAAGCCATTGACTCTAAGTTCAGGAAAGAAGACTCTTTTTTTTATGAGTTCGTATCTGGCCTTAAACACTTATTAACTGTGTAACCCTAAACAAGTCACTTAATCCTTCTTGCCTCAGTTTCCTCATCTGTAAAATAGGAAGGAAATGGCAAACCACTCCAGAATTTTTGTCAAGAAAACCCCCAGATGAGGTCATGAAGAGTTGGGAATGACTGAAATGATTGAACAACAATAAAGTTTTTGATTTCCCTATCTGAAAAATAAGAGAGTTGGCTAAGTTGGTCTATAAGGTCCCTTCCAACTTTAATATTTTATGTTCTATTTTTTAACATTTTATGTTCAGAGGCTTTCCAGCTCTGACCTTTCATTTTCCAAGGTCTTTCTCATTTCTAATATTATAGAATGTTCAATCAATTAGTAAACATGTATTAAAACCTGCTATGCGATGGGCACAAATGAAGTTCTTATCATGTCACTCCCATCTCCCATTCAATAAACCCCACTAGCTTCTTACTGCCTAAAGTATTTATCTGGGAAAGACAAAATAAAAGACTTGAAGCAATTGGAAATTGGCTAACCTGTATGTTCTAAGTTTTCTTGTAAGTCAGAAGAGATACAAGTGTGGGCTGGAGGAGCTGGAAAAAGTTGTCTGTGGGAGAAGGGACTTATCTCAACCTGTCTTGAAGCATTAGTAGAATTTAGATGTTGGGGGATGGTGACATTCCCAACTGGGCAGATCTGTGCTATTTTGCCCTGGAATATTTTGCCCCACCATATTTTTTGTTTTAAAGAAGCTAAATCCAAAATGAATGGCTTGTGTGCCACACTGTCTGTCAAGTACTACCTAGTCCTTTCGTCTACCTGATGATTGATCTTGCTCTTGGATTCATGCTATTGGCTTGTCTGGGCTGTCCACACCTGGTTTTAGTGAGGGGAGGTTGAAGATAAGAGTATTAAATGAGAAAGTGTTGAAATATCTTGAATATTTCTTAATTCAGTTAAAAAAAACTGAATAAGAAAATGAAAAAAACTGAATATAGAAAATAATGGTTTTAAGTTTTGAAATATTTGTGTTCCACAATTCCAGAGGACCAGTGATGAAATACTCTACACATTCACTCATAGAAAGGCGGTAGACTTATGGTACAGACATATATATATATATATATATATATATATATATACACATATATATATTTATGTTTATATATATGTATATATACATATATGTGTGTGTATGTGTGTATGTGTTTACTGCCTACAATATACAGTATATAATATAATCTATTTATATTTATATTTATATATTAGCATATAATAGAATATATGTAACACATATAATTATTACTAATGTATAATATTATATATAATACATATATATAATGTAGACAATATTTTGCTTGACTATATCTATATGAAGTAGATTTTTTAAAATCAAAGGAGAGAATTGGTCAAAGGGAAAGAAAATGTATTTGTTAATTGAAAAAATAGATTCTAAAAGTATTTGTGTTTATCTTCAATGAGTTCTTCCTGACATTGAGACAGAATATGCCTCTCTGTCACTAATGGATAGACGGTTGCTTATGACAGATCTGTATTGATGATTGCACTGGGTCATTTGGAGACTGGCAGATTTTAGGGGGCTCTTCTTAGTGTAATAAGATTATAAATCTAGAACTGGAAAGGATCCCAGAGGCATTCTAATTAGAGCCCTTTATTTTTGTGGAAGAAGAAGCTGAGACTCAGGGATTATCATGTTATAAGATATAGTCTTTAGTCCTAGCTCCCCTTCCTCTAGATTCAATGTTCTTTCCAGTATCATGCACTGTCTCCTTACTGTCTTCTGAAATTTGCCCTTCCATCATTGCCCTTCTAGGAATCTCAGGGTCAGGCAATTTCCCTGATTGTTTGCATGAGCTTAACCTCAGTGAATTGCCATATTGGTACAGTGGGAATGGAATCTTGCTTGGAGAGCTGGAGGTGACTGAGAGAGTGTGAAGGACATACAGGAAAAAAACACATTCAATTGGGGCAGTTGTTGGTTGCCTGAAGCGTCCGGCAGGAACTACTTCCTCTTGTTTCCCAACCTTTGGAAAAAGAAGAGCTAAATTGGAAACCGGGGGTAAAAACAGGGCATCTGGGAACAACAGAAACATCTCACTTTCCTCTCTTTCCCCTAAGTCCTTGGAATGATTTACGTGGGAACGAAGGAGCGGAAGCAATATTTTAGAGGGTGTTTTCAAAATTGGGTGAATAACAGAAGCTACATTTGTGAAGACAACTGAACACATTTCCTCTTCTTTAAAAATCTCAGGTGCCACACAGGGTGTGGTCAATGTCTGTGTGGGGATTTTAATCAAGGGATTGAAAGAGTGAAATCATGGAATCATGATCATGGAATGTCAGATCTAGAATGAACTTTAAAGATCCCATCTCTTCCAAGTTTTCTTAACTTTTCTTAACAATGAACACGTTTGGCAATCTCCTGAAGCCGATGGACTCCACATAATTTAGATACTTAATATTACAAAAGAAACCAATTATATTGAGATAGAATTATCAAAATATTTCAGAAAAATGTCTATAAATTCCAGGTTAAGGATGCCTAATCTCTAGCCCAACATGCTCATTTTGTAGATGGAGAAACTGAGGCTTAAATGACTCATAAATCGCAAAACTAAAAGGAAACCACACATACCACCTAAGCAATCTTTTAAATTTGTGGAGGAGGAATCTGAGAACTAGGGATGAAAATTGCCACATAAGTTTATAATAGAACTCTGGTAGGTCCTAAGCCTAGACACTAAATACGACACTAAAGCTCAGACAATCAGGGTAGTCTCTATGCATCATAAAGGTTCACAAAAGTGAAGAGCAGTTTGGAAGAACTACAAAACATTTTTCTTTGACTCCTTATTGGGCTGGCATTAGGAAGCAAGGTTTTGCAAAAGAGCAAACAGTTTTGTTTGCTGTTTGAATAGAATTAAAGTACCTTTGCTTTCATTCATTCTTCCATAATCCTCTAGCTGCAGATGCAACCTAGGCTGGCTGAAATTTTCCATTCCATATTTGATTACAGAGTCCTGAGTAAAGGGCCCAGCACATCAGTATTTCAAGATATCCAGGATCTTCCACAGTGTTAATTGCAGCTTCTCCATGTCTTTATCTATCTATCTATCTATCTATCTATCTATCTATCTATCTATCATCTAACTATTCATCTTTCTATATATCTATCTGTCTGTTTATATAATAATGCCTATTATCCATCTATCCACCCATCTATCTATCTATCTATCCATCTATCTATCTATCCATTCATCCATCCATCTATCCATACCATCCATCCATCCATCTATCTATCTTCCTTCCTTCATCCCTTCATCCTTTCTTCCTTCCTCCCTCCCTCCTTTCCTTCCATCCTTCCTTCTTTTTAAAAAATTATTATTAACTACTAGTTTTGGAGACAAATAGTGTGGGTTCAAATTCTGCCTCTTGTACTGTATGTGGCATTTTGGACTATTCATTTAACTACTTGGGACCTCACTTTCCTTATTTATAAAGTGGGAAGGGAGATAAGGATTGTACAGTGAATAAAATACCAGTCTTGGAGTTAGGAAGACTCTTCTTCCTGAATTTGAATCTAACCTCAGATACTAGTTGTGTGACCCTGGATAAGTCACTTTTAACTGTCTGCCTCAGTTTCCTTATCTGTAAAATAAGCTGGAGAAGGAAATGGCCATCCATTGCAGTGTCTCTGCCAAGAAAACCACATGTGGAGAGTGGAAGAATTGGACATGGCTGAAAATGGTCAAAAGGGCCAGATGACTTCTGAGTTTTCCTCTAGTTCAAAAGCTATGATGCTATGAAAATGTGTACAGTGGGATTGAAGACCCCTCAGGGAGAAGTAAGAATAATCCTGATTCAGATTGCACAGTGTTTCCCTGAATGAGGATGAAAGGAACCACAGAATCATTATCAAAAAGTATTCCAGCCAGAAGGTGGACTCAGAGATGTTCTCCTGAATTTATTGATAAGGGCAAGAGATGGATATTCTTTGCCATTTCCCACATGTCCTGGTGGAGAAATTTGCACATGATAGAAAACAAATATTTTTCAAACACTGATAAGTGTTGACTAGCAGTAACACCAATAACCAGTGAGGTGGTTTAAGCCATGTAATCTTAAAACCTTTATCTGAACTCCAGCTTCCTAAATGATGTCTGCTAGGCTACCCAAGATTTGGGGGCTTTTTGTATAGCAACAGCAAAAGCTCAGAGGGATTAGCTCAAAAGGGACCTTAAGAGAGCAGCATTTTCAGCATGAAAAAAAAATGGAGTGTACAAATGAAGTGATTGATCCAAGGCCACTCAGCTAGAAAGCTTCAGAAACAAGGTTTGAACCCAAATTCAACAGATCAAGTATTGTATCAACAGAGTATAGTATAATGTCTACTGGTGAGAGAGTTTGGATTCAAAGAATGTGACCTTGGATAAGCCATAAGATATCCACAGGACTTGATTTTTTTTAATCTGTAAAAGGAAGAGATTGGATTAGATATTCTTTCTCTAAATCATATATTTAGATTATACAAGATTCATCTTATATATTTTCCACTATATCAAATTTAACCTTACATGCATAGAAAAACTTGCTTGACATAACTACAGTCTGTCTCAGTTTCATTTAATTATAAAAAAGGTAATACCAATACGTATTCTATAGCAATAATAAGAGCGTTAGTATATGGATCAAATGAGATAAAATTAGTAAAGTATTTAACACAGTTCCTGGCAAAAAGTAAGCACTAATAATTGCTTTTTTTTTTTTTTATTTATCTGTTGCACATAATAAGTACTTAATTAATGTCTGTTGCTGAATTTGAGAGGAGCAAGAGGTAGAGGGTGTGGTGATAATGTTGGTAAGCATTTCTCCTACCTAATTAGGATAATTCCCCAGTTTAGGCTAAGCACATAGGTTTGAATTATCTGGGGAACTTATGTACCCAATAATTCAGCAAAAACTAATTCAATGTCTAATGAATTAGCACTTAGGAAGCACTTACTGTGTACAAAGTATTAGAGAAAAAAATAGAAAAGTGTTGTAGTCCCTGTTCTAAAGGAATACACATTCTAAAGGTAAAGACTACACATGTGGAAGGTTTGAGCTACTAGTCAAATGGAGAAGTCCCACAATCCTTAGATTGAAGGGGAAACGTACCCAAGATGCTAAGGTGCCTAAAAGTCAGTCCTTTGGGACTTTTGTGGACTGTTGTGATCAAAGCTCCTTGTCTAGAGAAGTTGCCTCCTTAGTATTCTTAGTTTTTCAAATGACAGATTGAGGGGGAAAAAATGTGAAATTATCTGTGTAAATTATCTGCCCCCCCCTCCCTCAGTTAGATACATTTTTGAGCATTGGTTCTGATGTCAAATGATTTGGATTTTAATTTTGCCTCTGATGCTTATTACTACGTAGTCTTTGGAAAAGTCCCTTTACCTCCTAGGGAATCAGTTTATTAATCTATAAAATGAGAATGTTGGTCTTGATGGTCTGTGCCATTCCTTTCATCTTTGAATCCATGGTCCAATGAACAGTGGATGGAGAACTTGCAAAACCATGATGCCCTTAGGTCAAATGAACTTAACACACAAAGTTTAACATAACTTTTCTACCTTTTCCCATCCCAGCCAACATCCCTGGTCCCCTGACTCCCAAGCTGCTAAGCAAGCCATCATTCCCGATTGGAGTTGTCAGGTCCATTTTGTTTGAAGGAGCTAAAATCAAGCTAAGAAAATACCTTTGGGCCCCCAGGATGCCAAGTCCCTCATGAAAAATGCATCCTGGGGTGCAGCAGTCTTGGGTTCCTTTGCTCAGACTAGTTCCCACATATAAGCCATTTTTCCCCAAACAAGTCATCTGCTCCCCAATCTCACTTTCAGGCTCCCAAAGCCACTTGCAACTTTCAAGGGCCTATGAATTACTGCAGAAGCCACATCCACTACTTCCCCTGAAGCACATTCAGATGTCAACCTTCTAAGAAGTGTTTTCCTTTCCAAGACTTGTTGAGGCCCCACGGCAAAGGAAAACTGCTTGTGTGCATCTAACTAATTGTTAGAGGGTTGGCTGGAGTGGAAGTCTGGGAATGTCATTTGGAACCCTGACAGGAGACAGGGGCTGGAGGGGCCAGCTTGGGCCAACGTCACTGCTTGAGCAATGAAGAGGATCATAGGAATTCAGAGTTAGGAGGAACAATAGCATCCAAATAGTCTATCTACCTTAGAGAAGAGGAAACTGAGTCCCAAAAAGGGGGACTTACTTCTCCAAGATCATACAACTATAATAGCAGAATCTTAAGATTAATAGAAAGTGTCTGAAGGATATGGAGGTGTTTTCAAAGTTCTGCCTCCTCCTCCTCTTTGGCATAAGACTTGTCTCTTCAGGTTTCTAACACCCTTCTTAGGGTTTTGGCCAATAAAGTTTAATTACACTAGAAGCAACTGAATTTTAATAATATTCTTGTCAGACATTGAGACCCACTGAAATCTAGCATGAGACAAGTCAAGAAGTAGACAAGTATTTATTAAAAGTTTTCTATGTTCTTGAGACAATGCTGAGAGCTTTCCAAATATTATCTAGTTTGAATTTATGCAACTCTGGAATTAGGTGCTATTCTTATCTCCATTAGTTGAGGAAACTAAAGCAGAGAGCAGTTAAGTGACTTGCCTAGGATCACACAGCTAATAAATGTCTGAGTTTGAATGCAGGTCTTCCAGAATCATGGAGCTCTATCTACTTTTCTCCACTTTGATACTTAGATTCTTCCTTTCCTTCCCAGCTCCCAACCTCTAGTCCCTGATGCCATCACTCCCAAGGAAGTATACAGGTGGGCAGGAGACTTAAAGGTATACTCACCCTTCGATCTTAATGCAGGAACAATTTATTAGGCTGCCATTAAGGTCAAGAAAAATAAGTAACTTTTCCCAGATCTAATTCAAATTAATAGCAGAATCTCGTTCTAATAAGGGACAGTAAAAATCGTCTTTTCATTTTGTAGAAGAGAAAAGTTATTTTAGACACGTCCAATGGCTTTCTTGGGATCATCCAGCTGGGGCAGAGCTGAGACTTCATCTCAATCTTTTTGATGTCAAGTTTACATTTCTCTTCCCACATTTGATTCCAAGACTGGCACTTTTCTCAAGGGCTTCTGATTTCCTGAAGGGGCAGAGGATGGGAACCTACTTACTGAGTTTGGCTTGTGGATTCATGGACTCTGAAGCCAGGAGAGTTCTTAAGATATTATTCAATGGCATGTGGGCACAACTGCATATATACATCTTCTTCTTTAGTGCATTCACACACCTTGCTCCCATGTCTAGAATTCTCTGCCTTCCCTCTTCCTCATAGAACTCCTCACTTCTTTCAGGATTCAGTCTAAACATCACCTCTTATCCAAGACTGTTTTTTATTATCTCAGTTGCCCTAACTGTTACCATATCCCTACCTTCATTACTTTTCATTTTTTAAATTTAATTTGATTTTTTGGTTTGATTTGATTAATTTGAAATTAATTTTCAAATTTAAATTATATTCTATATGCTATGTTTCTTCCCCTCTCCAGTCAACTATAAGCTGCCTGAGGTCAGGAACTGTTTTATTTTGCCTAAATAAGAAGCTCTTATCCAACATCGAACTGAGCAGGTGATTAATCAATACTTTTAAATTGAATCAAATCCAGTCTTAGATTTTTATTCACTCTGAGGATGCTACAATCAAAAAGAGCTTAAAGTATGATTTTCCATCTTAAAATTGGCGTCAAAGACAAAAGGGAATTTCAAGCATTAGCTGGCGGAGGAGGTAAAGACAGACTACTTGAAATGATATCAGAATGTTCTTGCCTCCTCTTCTTGTCTTCCTAGGGAGGGAAATAACTGGGAGATCCTGTGGGACTGCTTCAGGAAGCCTGGGAACTTTCCTTAGTGAAATCACTCCTGCCTAGGAAAGCCTGGTCTGTGCTCCCGCTGACCTAGGGGTCAGTCCTCATGGCCCACACCAGATACAGGCTAGGTTCTTCCCTGGGAAGGAACTGAGATCTGGAGACAGGGATGGGGGTTGGGGATAGGGAAGGAGGGAAGAGGACTCATAGAGAATACAGTCCATGACCATCTTGGCCAGGGGGCTGGGCAAGGAGAAGGAGAGGAGCTTTACATAGAGGCAGCCCTGATGGAAGGGAGCCTTAGGGAATCCTGTTTCTGTAGGAGGTTTAAAAACTCTAGAGAAGTCTGTCAGCTCCCAGCAGTCATTTTTCCTGACACAAAGAAAACATTCAGGTCGGGCTTACAGGGGAAGGAGAAAATTTGAGTGGAGAAAATCCTTCCAAAGTGGAGCCGATGTGGCCAAGAAAGGAAAAATCCCTTCTCCTTAAGGATGAAAGAAAGTTGATGACTGGGACTGGGGCAAGCCAAATATTGCTTCAGGACTAAGCCCTTTAATTCATGCAGAACAGAGTGTTAAATATGGATTCAGATAGAACTGAGTACAAACCCAGCCTCAAAGAATCTTGGCAAGTTATTAAACCCTTGTTTGCCTCAGTTTCTTCATTGGTAAAATGGGGATAATAACAGCACTTACTTTGGCAGATTTATTATAAGGCTCAAATGAGATTGTATATGGAAAGTACTTTGTAAAGTATAAGGCACTTAGAGGTACCTGCTACAAACCTTTTATATCACAGTCTGCAATCTGAATTCATGAGTCTGGGGAGGAGACACTGTCAGGGTTTGCTGTGGTGCAGGTTCCCTAAATATTTTGCACAGTTTTGTCCACTACTCTACCATTTAGAAGCCAGAACCTAAGGATATCATAAGGTACTACAACTGATAGACTTCTGAGGTCATTTAGTCCAATCCTCTCATTTTGCAGAAGAGGAAATTTCTATTTCTGAAGAGAGTCAGGGCAACTTGTCCAAGAGCTCCCAGGTTAGCAAATATCACAGGTGAGACTACAACCAACGTCTGGGCACTCTCCTGAGGCATGGCATATTTTCATCATACTTGACCTCTAAGTCACTATCACGAATCCTTTAGGAGTGAATTCAGTCTCCTGTCACTGAGATTGGTTGCTGAATCAAAGGTGAGCTTTTTTTAGGACAGACACCACAGTAGCCCACTCCTGGTGGCCTGACTCTTAATCACATATGTCCCTTTTCTGGCTTGGAATCCCTTCTCTGAACCCAGAATTTCCCTTCTTCTAAGATTAAATACTTTGGATTTTGACATTCCTAAGAAACTCTGGCTCCCGATGCTCGACCTCTTATTGGTGCTTTCTTGGGTTATGATTGGAAACCCTCATTTCTTTTCCCCAGAGGGTAATTTTCCCATAGCTCCAATGACTGACCTCATCACCAGTGTGGATCAGCTCCCTCCACCCCACAATGCAATTGGCCTTGTAATTGGTTTTCTGCCTCATCTCTCCCTTTTTCAATCCACCCTTCACATGATTCCCAAAAGGATATTCCCAAAGAACAAGTCTGACTATCTCCTTGCCATGTTCAATGAACTCTAGTGGATTCCTATTGCCTTGAAAATTCACTTTAAAAACTTACAAATCTCTCTTTCCAGCCTCATTATCCAGTACTCCCCGTCCTATGCTCAACAGTCCAATCATCTTGCTATTATTCCCACATATCGGTCCCTAGGTATCTTGTCTCCATTCCTTTATGCACTAGCTTATCTCCCATGCTTGTAATGCACTCCTTCCATGACTCTGCCTGTTGTAATCCCTCAAATTGGAAGCAGCTAGCTGATGAAATGGAGAGAGTCCTGAAGTCAGAAATATCTGAACTAAAATCCAGCCTCAGAAAACATATTAACCATGTGACTCTTTTCAAATCACTTTACTTCTATCTCAGTTTCCTTGACAGAACTTAATTCCTAGAGGTATTGTGAAGATAAAATGAGATGATATTTATAAAGTGTCTAGTATGGTGCTTTGTAGATAGTAGGTGCTTAATAAATACTTGTTCCTTCCTTTTTCAGTTTTTACTTCTACATGAAACATTTCCTGATTCTCTCAGCTTCAAATGCATTCTCCCCCAAATCACTTCATATTTATTTATACTCATTTTATGTTGAATCCCTCAACAGAATATAAGTTCTTTGAGGTCAATTTTCATTTTTATCTTTGTATACTCTGTACCTAACATAGTACTTGGAACACAGTAGGTGAATAATATATGTTGAATGATTGATTGAAAATAGAGACTGTTCACACAGTAGGGACTTAATAAATAAATATTGAATTAAATTGAATTTATACCCCATCCATATCCCTTCTCTTCTTCAACCTTTGTTCTTCATTCATTCCAGGTGTAACTGTCAACACCAAGACAACGTCATTGCAACTTGGGATCAATGCAAGCAGGAATATCTGAGGACCTCAGATTTAGAGCTGGCAAGAATTGTAGAGATCATCCAAGGAAGTAGTTGCATTTTGCAAAGAAGCAAACTGAAGCTGAAAATCTTGTCCAATGTTCTTAGTCATAGAAACAGCAATTTCAACTTCTGCTTCTAATCTAAGTGCCCCTTTTGCTATTTCCCCTGTGTTTATGAAGATTATAATCATTTAAAGGAATCTTATGTTCTTGGTATACTTTGAGAATAGAGAGAAATGCATACACTTCTCAGGATTTCTATAGACACCAGGATGGAGATATATACCTATAATCCCTTGGGTGCCAGGATTTATTCTGAATTATCTGACTCTAGTGAGAAGGACCAGAGTGGAAAGGATCCATATGTATGCACAGCTCCTTGAAGAGTGCTCCAATGCCATTCTTGGTATATGGGTTTAGATCCTTTCACTGGTACACTTTGGGAGATTATCATTTTAAGCTTCCTTCTGAAACTAAGACATATTTATGACACGACTATTCTTTTGGGAAGGTGAAGGAAAGACAACAAACATTTATGAAGCACCTATTATGTGTCAGGAACTATACTAAGTGCTTTACAAATATTATCTCATTTGATCCTATAGGTAGAGGCTAGTATGACTTGATTTTTATGGTTGACCATACTGAAGAAATATTAGAGGGTTCATCATTTCCTTCTCCAGTTCATTTTACAGATGAAGAACTGAGTGACTTGCCCAGAATCACATAATTAAAAAATATCTGAGATTGGATTTGTACTCAGGTTTTCCTGACTCCAAATCTAGAGCTCTACCCATTATGTCACCTAGATCAAGGAAAGCCCTTAGACTGATAGACTTATGATAAATTTGATATGATATGGTATATATAATATATAAATATGATAAAATGATATAAATATGATATTATATATAAATATTATAAAAATAATAGACATGATAAATTTATGAAAGCTCTTGGACAATAGTCAAGCAGGATTAGAAGATATTAATGGATTGTAATCTGAAATGTTACTGTGAATGCTGAAACTGAAGAGAATATGAGCATATTTGGACTTGTAAAGGAAAGCTTCAATAAAATTTATTTTAAAAAGCCAAATTTAGAAAAAATGGGATTGTATAGAGTAGCTATTCTATCTACCATTATTTCAATCAATATAAAGACCACAGACATGGCTCTTATTTTTCAGTTTATAGGCTTCTTGTCCAGGAGAAAAGCCTCTTTTATAGATAAATTGGGAGGCAAGAAACCTAGTCTGTCAGTCTATATCTACATCTGACATTGTACATATGAATTCACCTGTTTGCTTTTACATGAAATAAACAGTCAAGACTAAATCAGCTGTTCTTAACCTGGTGTACATAGGATCTCAAGGAATTCATGAATAGATTTCAGAGCCTCCATGAACTTGGATTGTAAATTCGGGGACTGTCTTTTGTTCCCTTTATTCCAAGTGCTTAATAAAGGAGACAAAAGATAGTGCCTTAGTTTAGTATTATTATTAAATATATAATATTTTTATATTATATAATATTAGAATATATTATGAGAAATAAATTAATTAATAGTACTATTATTAAAGTAGCATTAAATGATAAGAGAACAGTAGGTGCTTAATAAATGTTTATTAAATTTTTAAAAGCTACATTTTTATTTTCACTAAATTTTGTAAGTACAGATTAATAATTTATAATTGCACACACATATATTTTATATTTTACATAATTTTATACAATTCATTTATATAGTTTTATATTTTTATAGTCATTAATTTATATATGTATTTTATATAATTTACACTTATTCACATTTTATTTTATACATTTAAAAAAGATTTGTTCTGATAAGGGGTACATAGACTTCACCAGATGGCCAAAGGTGATCCAGGATGCACAAAAATAGGTATGAACTCCTTGTTTCTAAGGTTCCTTCCCACTCCAACATTCTGTGATCTCGTTAAAGCTGCAAACATCTTTTAAGCTCTTGTTACCAGCAGAGGGTAGTGTTTCCCACCAACTCAATAATTGAGTCCAGCCTTATACAAACATTCTTTCTTTGCTGCATTTCTCCCTTGGAATTATACTGCAGCTCAGCAGGCAATATTTTAAAATCCTGTGGCCAGACTTCCTCTGGGGGGGACTGTGTTTCAGGGAGGGCTATCCCATCAGGACAAGTGGACTCTTCCTACTTTTTAAATAATTTGTTCTTTTTGCCCTCTGTCCTTTGGAATCTTGAAAAATTACTTGTGGCTATGTTTTTTATCCTTGATGGAGGATGGCTGAGCAATTAACTCTCAGAGACTGTTATCCTTATTTTTATTTAGAAACTCAAGTGAATCTGACTCAAACCCATTCAAACATTAGAGACCCCATTGACCAAGTGTATATCTCAATGACATTTATTATGGGGACAGAATGTCCTTATTGACATTCTTATGTCTTAGGATGACTCAGGAGTCCCAAAGTCTGAAAATAGGAGTTCTGAATCTTATCCCTCCTCTGGCTGGAGAGTTGTTCGGGGTGGGGAAGGGACTCAACTTTCCCATCTCTAAAATGGGGATAAGAATACTTGTACCAGCTTTGTGGGGCTGTGGGCAGGAAAGAATTCTATTAACTTTTGAACACTAAAGAAAATAGGAACAAGTATTTGGAGGCAGCATGGGAAAGTGCCCAGGATCAACTGCTGTTTTATTGGAATGCTTGGCTGACATGACACATGGTTTAGGACTAACTAGGTTTGGATTTAGACTTCAGAAGAGGTCATTTCTTGTCCAAGTTCCATCATTTATTTGCTGTGAGACTCTGGAAAAATGCCTTTCCTTCTCTGTGCTTCAGCTTCTTCCTTTGTACAATGGTTGGGTTGGGGTTGATCTGTCTCTAAGATCTCTCCTAGCTGTGACATTATGGAGTATAATTCTCTTGATTATATTATTTAAGCGCCTTTCACACTTACTAGCTGTGTGACCCCAGGCAAGTCACTTATCTGATCTGTATCTCAGCTCTCTCTTCTGTAAAATAAGGAATAATAATAGTATGGACCTCAAAGGATTGCTATGAGGATCCAATTAGATAATGTGCATAAAGTACACTGTCAGCCTTAAAGTTCTGCATAAATGCTAGTTTATTATTATAATGATCATTATCATTGGCAATAATAATCCATAGAGATTGTCCTGGGGAAAATTGCTAGTTAGGTAAAGTTTTTCTTTGTGGTTGTCCTTCCCAAGCTTTCAAGTTGTTTTTGCCAGTCTAAGGTCCTGAACTGTATCATTCTACTAGGTCCAGACATGAAGGTAATATTGAGAGCTCCCAATGGTATAGAACTTCATGAGAAGGCAATGTGATACAATAGGTGGTGCACTGAACTCCAGTCAGAGGACCTGAATTCAAATTCTAGCTTGATCACTGCCTAGTTGGCAGTTACTGCCTAGCCAGCTGATCCCAGAAAACTTATTTACTCTTTCTGAGACCTCAGTTTTCCTATCTGTAAAATAGGGTAATAACTCTGGAATTGTTATTTTCACAGGATTGTCATGAAGATGAACATCCTTTTGTGAATCCAAAGGTTCTTTGGAAAAGGGTGTTATCTTATTAGGAGGCTTTTGACCTTGCTTTAAATCCTGGCCCTGAAAGTTTTGTGACTTTTGGGCAAACTGTTCTTCACCTTTCTGGATTACATTATCTTTCTCTGCAGACTGAAGGTGGTCCTATGGAAGGATTTCAAAGGCTCTTTCCAGTTTTCAAATCCCATGGTGCAAAAGCATTTCACACACATTACCTCATATCCTGCTTATACCAGCCCTATGAGGTATGCAGGGCAGGGTGGGGCTAGGATTACCCAAACAGGGACTAGAGGTCCCTAAGAAAGACAGCCCCCAGGGAACAACCTAGAGAGAATCATAGAGGCAACCTTTTCATATTTCTTTAGCTAAATGTACTCCCACTTCTTTCCCTTCCCTTTCCTCCCCTCTCCCTTCTTTTTTCCCCCTTCTCTTCCTTCCTTGCCTCCCCTCTCCTCCTTTCCTTTCCCCTCTTCTCTTTTCCTCCCTTCTCTCTTTGCTTCTTTCCCTCTTTTCCACTCCCTTCTTCTCTCCTCCCCTCTCCTCCTTTCTTTCCCCCTCTTCTCCTCTCCTCTTCTCCCCTCTTCTCTCTTTCTCTTCTCTTTTCTATCATAAAACTCCTTTGTGGAAGGGAAAGACTCATTTTGTGATGAACCAAATTGTTGATCCTTTTTAATAGAGGCTCAAAGCTTCTTGTGGATGCTCATATGGAAGGAGTCAGTTTCCAATTTCTGCTCCTTTCTAGTTTGGGTAGTAACATTCTTGTTTGAAGGGGGTAGGGGAGGGAAGTTTCCTGAGCCAGGAGGTAAGTGGTAAAAGAACCATAAGGGAAGGATTCTGACTTCAGGTCCATAAGATTTTTCAACAGGGCACTCCAGGATTCTCTCCTTTCCTTCTCCTCTTTTCTAATTCCTCCTGATAACTTTTTCCTTTCCATTCACACATTTTCAAAAGTTAGTTAAAGCATCTTATTTTTTAAATTTGTGTATTAATTTCTTTTTAATATTCTTTTCTTTTAAAATTTCCGATTCCAGATTCTCTCCCTCTCTCTTGCCATTCTCCTACCTACCAAAAAGAAAAATGATATATAAATTGTACATGTGAAATCATGCAAAATATGTTTCCACATTAGATGAAAAGGCAATTAAAAATAAAGAAAAATTATACTTCAATTTGCACTCAAAATTTATCAATTCTCTCTCTAGAGGTAGGTAGCAATTTTTTCGTCATTAGTTCCTTGGAATTAAATAGATTTGGATTGATCAACTGAATTATATTGATCAGAGCAGCCATGTTTCCCAATTGATTATCATTATAATATTCCTGTTACTATACACAACAAAATTTCCATTATTCTCATTTCACTTTGTATTAGTAGTTATGTTTTGTTTAAAACAATCACCCTATTATTTCTTATAGCACAATAGTACTCCATCACAATCATGTACCACAACTCGTTCAATCATCCCAAATGATGACCATCTCTTTAATTACTTATTCTTTGATAGCACAAAAAGAGTTGCTGTAAATATTTTTATTTATATAGATCATTTTCCTTTTTCTTTGATTTCTTTGAGATACAGACCTAGTAGTGGTATTGCTGGATCAAAGGGTATATCCTTTGGACATAGCTCAAATTACTTTTCAGAATGGTTAAATCTGTTCACAACTCCACCAACAGTGCATTCGTATTCCAGTTTTCCCACATCCCCTCTGACATTTGTAATTTTCTTTTTTTGGTCATACATATTCACCAGTTTGATAGGTAATATGTTTCATGTTTATCTTTTCATGTTCATCTTGAGTTTTCTGTTTGAATGTCAAATGTTCTTTTCAGTCTTTAAAAAAGGAATGTCTGGAAGATCTCTATTTTATTGGCTATTCATTGAACATTTTATTTTTTTTTTTCTTCTGAAGTATCATGCTTAATTTTAGAATTAAAGTAGAATATTCTTGGTTGGAGTTCTAGTGCCTTTGTTTTCTAGAATATCATATTCCATGACATTTATGGAAGCTGATACATCTTATGTGATTCTGAATGTGGGCCCATAAAATTTGAATTGTTTCTTTCTGGATAACTGCAATATTTTCTCCTTAACCTAGGAGTTCTGGAATTTGGCTATACTATTCCTGGGAATTTCCATTTTGGGATCCCTTTAAGGATATGATAGGCGGATTTTTCAACGTCTATTTTACCCTTGGAATCTAAGATATTGGGGTAGTTTTTCCTTGATAATTTTTTGAAATGTGATCTAGGCTCTTTTATTCATTGTGACTTTCAGAAGTCCAATAACTCTTAAATTATCTCTCTTTGATTTATTGTCCAAGTCAGTTGTTTTTCCTTGAGATATCTCATATTTTCATCTATTTCCCCCCCATTCTTTTGACTTCGTTTTATTGTTTCTTGGGGTCTCATGGAATCATTAGCTTCCAGTTGGACAATCCTAATTTTTAAGAAATTATTTTCTTCAGTAAACTTTTTCCCCATGGGGCTCAATCTGTTTTTAAAGTTCTTTTATTCAGTGATTTATTTGTGCTTCTTTTACCATTAGGCATATTCTGGGTTTTTTTTTTTTTTAAGGTATAATTTTCTTCAGTTGTGTTCAATTCCTCATAAATCTATTTATGGTACTGGAATAGTTTGGTTTTTTTCTTTCTTTAGCTCATTTTTACATATGAGGAAACTGAGACAAATTGGATTGAGTAACTAGTCCAGAATTATATAAGTATTTGAGGCCGGATTTAAACTCACAAAGATTAATCTCCATGTTTCCAAGCCCAGTGTTCCATCCACTTAGTCTCCTAACTGTCCCATCACTGTGGAACAGACTGGTAAACACAAAATGATGCAATGAGTAAATATTAAAGGAATCTCAGAATAGAAGAGACCTCTGTGGGTTGCTGAGAATCAAAAAAAGCTTCCTGGGAGGAGTTAGATTTGACCATAGCCTTAAGCTAAACATTAGAGAAGAGCTCATTAAGCAACTAGCTAACCAAGAGAAGATAATTAAGAATAAAAAAAAGTCATAGGGTTATAGATTTAGGGCTGGTAGGTTCTTGGAGTCCACCCAGTTCAATCTCCTTCTTTTATAAATGGAGAAATTAGGTCAGGGTGGTTAAGTCATATATGCAAGCTAACATAGGCAGAATATCCTGGGTGGTAGATAAACTTAAGCTTTCTGATTTTAAAACTATTCTTCTTTTTTTTTTTTTTTCTTTCCTTTCCTTCCTTCTTTCCTTCTCTTCCTCCTTCCTTCTTTTTTCATTCCTTTGTTCCTTCCTCCTTTCCTTCCTTCTTTCCTTCATTCCTCTCTTCCTTCCTTCCTCAGGAAGCTAGCATTCTATTGAACATAGAATATATGTTCTTGGTGGTTAAAGAGGCTTTTGAGAATGTGTTTATCAGAAGGAAAGAGTAGGGCAAGCCTTAAATCCTATCCATTAGAAAGAGAGAGAAGTAGCCCTAGGGAAGCATTCTGTCCCAACTCTTGATTTTCATAGGTTCAAACTGATCCAGTGAACCATTTTATTTTAATGATTGGAACAACTTTTATGAAAGGGTCCATGCTGAAATCTGCAACTTGCATGGTTTCTGACTATGGTCATGGATGTAAGTAAAAGAAAGACAGTTCTTGCCTTTAAGGAACATACATTCTAATAAAGGAAGATAATCCACAAAAAAAGAGCTGAAAAATAAGTTGGAAATTGGTGTATAGGGATCTGGAAAGTCAGAAGCACAGATGAGGAAAGTGAAAGTTGGCCTGCTTAGGCTCTTTCCCAAAATGGAGACCCCAGAAGAAATTAATCAAAGGGAATTGGGAACTAGCATAAGAAAGACATGTTCCAGGATGGGAAGGTCCCAAGTACTGAGGACAAGAGTACAGTTGAGTTATGGTTTTGAAATCCAGAAAATCAGAAGACTGCAAGAGTTCATAGAAGGCAAAGGTCATTGAGGTAAGTCAAAGTAGACCAAAGAAGAGATAAGTCCCTGAGGCTAATTTCACATTTGAGGTTAAGGCTCTAGGGTCCAATGCCATTGTTTATATAGCAGTCCCCTAGTTAGACCTAAAAGGGATCTTTGTGATCTCTCAGACCAACCTCTAGTTTTTTGGTTTCAATTATCAAAATGTATGATTTCACCAGTGCGGGGAATTCCTGATTTTGGAAACTCCCCCCACCAATGCAAATCAGTGACTCATCTGAAATTAATAATCTTACAGTTGCCAAATGCAGAGATATTAAATAATTTGTCCCTGATCATACAACCAGTGTGTTTCAGACATGAAATTTGACTCTACTCCAGGCCTCAATCCACTATGGCAGTCCTTGACGATAGAGGTCCAAGAAGAAGAAATGGTCCACAGGAATACCTAAGTGTACTTAAATAATAGAGCCAGAACTCAAATCAATGTCTTTTGATTCTGAAATACAATGTCCTTTTCAGGCTTTATGAATCTACCATGACTTCTTAAAGCAGTTTTTTAGAGGTCAGCTCACTTCACTTATGGAGCCAGGTAAATGAAGCCTAAGCAATCCAAAAGACTGGATGTCTCCACTCTTGAATATATTTAATTTGAAAGTGTCCTGGCAGTGACATTTTTCTTCAATTTTTCTTCCTTGCTTTGTCCCCTGTATACCATTCCTCAATAATATAGACCCCAATATAAATGCTTTATTCTATTTTTCTGATTTGTTTTGTGCGTTAAAGATGAAAGAATTTTCTCATTCCCTCACTTGGTTCCTCCCCTTCATATCCTCATAATATGATGTAAAATTGGGAAATGCTGGAAACAGAATTCTACCAAAAATAAGGGCACTTTCAATTAACATTTTGTTTCACAAGAGTGAATCAGAAAGAAAGAATCATCTTCATTTGGTTTCCAAAGCTGGTTGGGACATTTCAGAGTTCATGTCCTGTAATAGGTAACAGCACTGGACATGGTCAGAAACATCTGTGTTTGGCCCTCAGTATGGACAGATGTTGTTGTACTTTCGTCATCTGGCACCATTGTGAGCTTGCGTGTCATGTAGCTCAGATCCGCTCTTATACCACATGACCAGGCAGGATGCCCTGCCTTCATCTTCTTTCCTCTCCATCAGAGAAGCCAGTCACTGTCACCTGCATCCCCCTCCAGGTCCCCCAGTGCCTCTGGAGCCTTGCTGGCAAAATTGATTCATCCACAGGAAGACAATTTTCTATCAGCCTCAGACTGAAGGGATGCCAAGATCCATTGATCCAGTTGTGCAATTTGGTACAGATCTTCAGGGAGACAAGCTCTGGACTTAGAGAGAAAGTCCAGACTTGATCAAGTCAGGTCCAAACCCAAGTTCTTTTGTTTTTTGTTTTTCTTCAAGGAGCTCAATTTTGGTCAGACTCCAGCGGCCTAGTTATTTCAATCAGATCTGCTGGCTTTTCATGTAAGCGCTTCATAGCTTATAGCTAGAAAGGACCTTAGAGACTATTTGGTCCAATGTTCTATGGATGAAGACACATATACTCGGATATATGAAGGGATTTGTCTACTGTTAAACAATAGAGAGACTGAAACTCAGATCTTCTTATTTTTATTTTTTTGAAACTTCTTCCTTTTTAATATAATAATATTTTATTTATTTCCCCAGACACATGAAAAGAAATTTTTAGCATTCATTTTTACAAGATTTTGAGTTCCAACTTTTTCTCCTTCTCTTCCCTCCCCTCTTTCAAAGATGGCAGGCAGTTTGGTCTAGTTTATATGATATACCATGTAAAACACATTTCCATACTAGTCACAATTGTGAAAGAAGATCAAAAAGAAAAAAAAAAAAACACATGCACACACACACATACACAGAAAAATACAGGAAGTGAAAAAACAAAAACAAAAACATGCTTTTATCTGTATTCAAAGTCCATCAGCTTTTATAGCATTTTTCCTTCATAGGTCCTTTGCAATTACTTGTCAGATCATTGTATGGCTGAAAAGAGCTGAGTCATTCATAGCTGATCACCATGCAGTGTTGCTACTATGTACAGTGTTTTCCTGGTTCGGATCATTTCACTTTGCATCAGTTCATACAAGTCTTTCTAGGTCATTCTGAAATCTGTCTGTTCATTATTTATCACACAATAGTACTCTACTACATTCATGTATCAGAGCTTGTTTAACGATACCAGATTGATAAGCATCTCCTCAATATCCAATATTTGGCCACAATAAAAAAGGGCTGCTAGAAATATTTTTGAATCTATAGATCTTTTTTTGCCTTTTGTTGATCTCTTTGGGATATAGAGCTAGTTGTGGTATTGCTGGATCTCAGCTCTTCTGACTTTAAATCTCTTATTTTTTCTAAGACAACATGGAAACACAACCTTAAACAGGATTGTTCTGGTAAATGTTTAATAATTAGTTTTCTCTTTGGGGGAAAATGGTATTCTGGATAGACTGCTGGGCCTGAAGTCAGAATGTCTCATCCTATACTGGGCAAGTAACTTGCTGTAACTGTTTTCTCATCTATAAAATGATCTCGAGAAAGAAATGGCAAATCACTCCAGTATCATTGCTAGAAAAACACCAAATGGGGTTACAAAGAGTTAGACATGACTGAAAAGGACTGATATCACTTTTTAAATTTTATACAATCAACAGAACAATAAGTCAAGCCCTGATTTGTAGCACTTTACTGATTTTCAAGGTGTGAACGTTCAAGTTGAAAATTTAACAATTGGCTTTCATGAGCTCATTGGAGCTGGCTCTAGTACACCTTTGGAACCATGTTTTTGCAATACTTTTGAAAAAAATGGGGCTCTAGTGAAACACCCCACCAATTCTTTTTTTTTTTTGTTTTGTTTTGTTTGTTTTTGTTCCAACCTTGGATTTCATTGTGTTGAGGAGAAGAGCTGAATCATTCATACATAGTTATTTGTCATACAATGTTGCTGACATTGTGTACAGTGTTTTTCTGGATCTGATAATTTTACTTTGTATCAGTTTATATGAACCTTTCCAGATTATTCTGAAATCTGCCTGTTCATCATTTCTTATTGTAGTGGAATAGTATTTTACTACATTCATATATCATAGCTTGTTCAGCCGTTCCTTAATTGATGGGCATCCCCTCAATGTCCAATATTTTACTACCACAAAAAGGAATATTTTTGCATATGTAGGTCATCAGGGAACTTCATGTGAAAGGAAGCTAGCAGAACAGCAGCTGTTCTAAAATTAATGATCTTCCATGAGGGGAATCTGGGGCTTTGTGGATTTTTAGGGACTTGGATAGACTTTAGGGTAGTCTATGGACTTGTATGGAAAATAAGTCCAGCTTTTTTTTCAGTCAGTCAGTCAATAAACATTAAGTGCTCACTATGAACCAGATGATGTGCTAAGTACTACGGATACCAAAGGAGATAAAAGATAGTTCCAATCCTAAGGGACTTAGAATCTAATGCAAACAATTAAGTGCAAACTATTTATAGGATAAATTGGAAATAATCCTAGAATTGGGGGAGCCTTTGATTTCCTTTGCAATCCTATCAGGTCATAATGAGTTGCCTAGAGCACTGGAAAATCACATGATTTTTCTAAGGCTACAAAGCTAGCATTTGTCATAGGTAGGAAGGGCTGGAACTCAATTTTTGGTGTTTCTGAATCCAACTATGCCCAGGTGACTCTCTGAAAATAATCATTCTTGTCGTCAATATTTGATTTGTCCAGGTTTGGAATGATAGGCATTTTCTTAAAGGGGAAGCTTGGTGGAGAAAAACCAGAAGACCTGAATTTGCTAAATTTTAGCTCAATGACCTTAGGGGTCATCATTATCTCCTGGAACTCCAAACTTCTTTCTTCATCTATTAAAAAGGGAGAATAAGGCTCACAGTACCCACCTCATGGCAGGCAGGTAGCATAATGAGTAATGCTGAACGTGGAATCAGGAAGACTAATTTTTCAGGAGTTGATATCTGTCCTCAGGTACTTACTGGTTTGTGACTCTGTTTTCTATTTTCTTCAGTTTCCCCATCTGTAAAATGAACTGGAAAAGGAAATGGCAGACTACCATGGTATGTTTGTCAAAAATACTCCAAATAGGGTCACTAAGTGTCAGACATGACATGATAATAATAATGACAACACCATCATCTATCTCATAGGGTTGTCCTGAGAAAAACTTCTCTGAAAACTTAAATCGGTCTCTAGAGGTCTATTACTTGTTATTATGTGATTGGTATCTCTTCAGAGAGCACCAACTGCCATTTTCCAGGATCCTGTTTGTTAACATCATTAAGAGAGCCATGCATGCAGAATAAAAATCTGTTTTGGGTGACTTGAGGCATTGGGTTCCTGAATGCCAAGAAGTTCTGAACTGTCTGAGAAATCACTGCCAAGATTGTCTCATCCCTTTTGTAGAAATTGTCCTTCTCTGAATCTTTCCTACATGGTCAATGTCAATGTTGAAAAGCAAAGCTCATCTGCCAGCATCTCATCAACACTCATAACATCTGTGGGAGAGAATTCAGAATATTTGGATCTGGGACAGAACCTAGGGACCATCTTATTCAATGGTTCTTCATCCTGGGTCTCTGCATAGATTTTAGGCAGTCTATGGAGTTGGATAGAAAAACAAATTTACAACTTTATTTCAACATGATTGGTTTACTTTGTTATCCTATTTTCTTTTTGAGTTTAAAAACATGATTCTGAGAAGCTCTTAGGCTTTCCCAGATTGCCAAAATGGTGTAGGGTATTAAAAAAAAAAAAGGATAAGGACCCCATATCTAGCCAAGCTCCTTAGTTTTAGATGAGGAAACAGAGGTTCAGAGAAAGGAAGGAACTAATCCAATTCTTATACATGTAGGAGATGATAGACCTCAAACCCATTTAGGGGGGGTGTCTATCCTAAGCATATGAAGACTTTCTCTGGCAGAAGGGGTGAGTGAGAATGTTTTACAATGGCCATAAAGGCAGCTGAAGCAGGCTCTGTGGAATGCTCAGAGCTTGGTCAGACCACTTCATCCTAAATCGTCACCAGTCTTCTTGACTTTTGTCCTGCCATTGGACAATGATGACTCTAGAGGGGTGAGACTGACGACTTCTTAAAAATCTGCCTCACTTATCTGATTCACATTCTAGGAAAGACATTGTTCCATGATATCACTGTTCCTCTTCAAAAATGAGGGATGGATAACAACATCTGTGGTTGAATGGATGGATCACTGGATACAAGATTTATTTTTGCTACTTGTAGTCTGAGGAACCTTGGGCAAGGTGACCAGATTTTGTCCAGAGTTCATCTATAAAAAGAGGGGTTTGGCCACCTCAGATTTCCTTGCCATTCAAGAAGACCTGAATTCAAATCTTATCTTAAACACTTTCCAGCTGGACGACTTAACTTCTTTTTGGTTCAGTTTCCTCATCTGCAAAATAGGAATAATAACAGCACCTTCATTCCAGGATTATTGTGAGAAGTAAATCAGATAATATTTGAAAAGTACTTGGCCCAATGCTTATAACATAGTAGGCATTATATAAATACCAGATATTATTATTAGTATTAATTATCATTATCATTGATGTTCAGTTTTTTCAATTGTGTCTGACTCTCTGTGTTTCCATTTGGGGTTTTCTTGGCAAAGATATTGGAACAATTTGCCATTTCCTTCTTCAACTCATTTTACATATATGGAAAATGAGGCAAATAGGAATCAGTGACTTGCCTAGTATCACACAGTTAATGCTGGATTTGAACTTAGGAATTTGTGACTCAAGGCTAGCCACTCTACTGCATTACCTAGTTACTGCCATTATTATTATCATTATCATTATTATTATCTTCCTAAACATATGCTCTTTCATGTGTAAAAATACTTGGAATCATAAGATCCCAGGTACCAGTTCAGGTGCTAGCTCAGGTGCTAGGTTCTATGCTTACTAATTTTACCACCTTGATAAAGTAATTGTTTTCCAATTTCCCCATCATCGAATTAAAAAAAATAAAATCCTTGACCCTGATCATCCTATCTCATTGGGAAATATGAGGAAAAGAATTTAGCACATCCTAAAGCATTTTAGAAATATTTTTTCAGTCTCTTGTGCATAGTAGGGATCTTATAAACATTTAAATACTGAGTGGGATTCCACACCCATCTAAACCATATTTCAACTGGACAGGAACAGTACAGAGATCATGACTGTAGGCTTAGCTTCCCCAGAGAAATGGCTTCCAAGAAAGTTAAAACATTTCAAAGGATTATGCAGTTTGTTTTATTTTATTCCAATTACATTATCTGATAAATTACTTATCTGGATCTGCCTCAACTTGGTAAAAGCCTGCATGCAAACACTCAGAGAGCAGAATGTTCTGCAGCTTCCTGATGATGTTTCTGTAATATTTAGGAAAATAGGTAGGGGAGGTGATCCAGTGTGTGGAAAGGGAATGGAGTGTAAATCAGAAGAACTTAGTTTGAAATATGGTTTATATTACTATTTGTGTGATTTTTCTGTTGTTATTCAACTATTTGTGTGTGTGTGTGTGTGTGTGTGTGTGTGTGTGCATGTGTATTTTCTTTGTGATCCCATTTGGTATTTTCCTGACAGAGATACAGGAGTGGCTAGCCATTTCCTTCTCCAGTTTATTTTACAGATGAGGAAACCGAGGCAAACAGAGATTATGTGATTGTCCAGGATCATACAGCTAGTGAATGTCTGAGGCTGGATTAAAGTCATAAAGATGAATTTCCTGAATCCAGGCCAATCATTCTATGCACTGTGCCAAGTAATTTCTTCTTGTTAGGGCTGTGTAACAGTGCTAAAATAAAGGAAAAGGTTTGATCAGTCTGTTCAACCACTCCAACTTGCCCCATAGCCAACTATTGTGAGTTACCTAGATGGGTGTCTCATTGTACATGTTCCTTGACTTCTCTGGGAAATGAGATCAGAGGGTGTGTGTCTCTCTTTTTGTTCTCTCTGCCCTCAGACACAGCTTCTTGACAAAATAAAACCCTTCATTATTAGAGTAATTTTTATTTCTTTTCTGGGGGTGTTTTCCCTTTGATTGTCTTCTTCAAACTACATTTCCACTAAGTACAGTAAGACTAGCAAGAACTAGTTTAAGGCAGTTGTTATAAACAAAGTAAGTCTTTAAATAATAAAAGGTGAACAGATTTTCCCCAAATCCATGGGGAAAGGGTTCAGGTATTCACAAGAGAAACAGGATTGCTGTTTTGGGGCCTGAAGTATAAGTGTGTGTGTGTGTGTGTGTGTGTGTGTGTGTGTGTGTGTGTGTGTTATATAGGTATATGTCAATGTGTATATGTGTGTGTATATGAGTATGTATGTGTATGGGTGAGAATGTGTATGTGAGTGTGAGTGTGTGTGTGTATATGAATTTGTGTGTGTATATGTGTGAGTGTGTGATTATGTGTATGTGTATATGTGAGTGAAAGTGTGTATATGTTTGTGAGTGTATGTGTAAGTTTATGTGAGTTTAAATGTATGTATGAGTGTATGTGTATATGAGTATGTGTGTATGTGAGTGCAAATGTGTATATGTATATATGTATGAGTATGTGTACATGTGTATATGTGTATGTGAGTGAGTGTACATATGAGTGTGTGTATCTATGTGTGGATGGTGGAAGAGGAGAGGTCTTTATAGTAACATAGTACCTTTCTCTATTGCCCTTTTAGGCAATTTAACTGACATAGTATAAAGAGTATTAAACCTGGAGGCAGAAAGACCTGAATTCAAATGTGCCCTCAGACACCAGCTGTATGATTCTGGCTAAGTCACTTTATCTTGTCCCCCTCAGTTATGAGGAATCATAATAAGACCTTCCTCACAGTATTGTTTTGAGGATCAAATGATATACTTATAAAAATTCTCTGCACAATTTCTGGCATGCATAAGGTACTTAATAAATGCTTATTCCCTTTCTCCTTGTGCTTCATTGGTCCAAGAGCTTTGTTCCCAGAATCCTGCTGTCTCTCTTTGCATCAAATTCCTCTGTCTATACTTCTGGTTTCCCATATCCATATGCAATTTAATCTAATCTTTTTCTGAGATAATTCACCTTCTGTTGCCCAGACAGAAGTTTGGGTTCCTCTTTGGTTCTGTCTCTTGGACTCACTGAAACAGCTCTGTGTATGTGTGTGTGGGGGTGGTGGTGGTGTGGGTATGGGTGTGGGTGTGTAAGGCTATTGGGTGCCTAGAGTCACACAGCTAGTAAGTGTTAAGTGTCGGAGGCTGAATTTGAATTCACGTTCTACTGACTCCAGTGCTAGTGCTCTTTTTACTGCACCATCTAGCTGTTCCTGAAATGAACTTTAAATGTCACTCTGATGCATGTTCTGATATTCTTCATCCTATTAAGATACTTCCATTTTGATCCTCTCTAGATACAAATTCACATTTCATAAAGATATCTCCTTAAATTTCATTTTAACATCTTCAAGTTTTAGGTTCTTTTTCGAGGACTTATCGTTGTTCAGTCATTTCCAACTCTTATGTTTCTTGACAAAGACACTGGAATGCTTTCACATTTCCTTCTCCAGTTCATTTTACAGATGGAGAAACTGAGGCAAACAGGGTAAAGTAAATTGCCCAGGGTCATGCAGCTTGTGTCTGAGGTCAAAACTGAACTCAGATCTTCATGGCTCTTCCTTTATCCACTACCATCAGCTAGTTGCCCTTTTAGTGATTCGGATCACTCGACTACGTGAGAGAAGAGGGCTGAGGTGGACTGCATGATCTCTTCCAGTCTAGGTCCTCTGACTCTGACCTGTTGTAACTGGCAGGGAGCCCTAATCTTATTGACCTATCTATAATCAAACTGCCTTCTAGGTATGGTATTTTTAATGACCTGTATTGAGCTGGTACAGTGCAGAGGGCACTCAACTTTGCTATCATTTGGTGCCAGCAGTCCCATTTGCCCTAAAATATCTCCTCTGCTGGCACTCTACACTATGTAATTCTCATAATTAATGTCTGTCTGCTGAGCTAAGGCATTGTATTTCTAGCCAGCCCTTGTGAAAATGTTAGATATATTTCTTGGAAGAGAAAACCTTTATGCATTAGAAACGGTCATGGTGTCTGGTGTGGTAGAGATGGGTGACTTTTAAAGTCAGGGAACCTAGAGAAACTAGGTTCTGCTATTTATCATCTATGTCCCCTTCGGAAAATTATATCCCCAATTCTGATCTCACTCTCTCATTTGTAAAGTGAGAAGATTGTATTAAACAATCTCTTAAAAAAATCTTCGGTTATGACATTTATGATCTAGGGCATTCTCCATCTTTTATCTACACTCCTAATGTTATAGTCATATTAGGCCATTAATGAACTTAATCCACGTGACTTAAAGGAAGGTTTCCTGGGCAGCTAGGTAGCTAAGTGGATAGAGCACCAGCCCTGAAGTCAGGAGGATCTGAGTTCAAATGTGGCCTCAGACACTTAACACTTCCTAGGTGTGTCGCCTTTGGGCAAGTCACTTAATCCCAATTGCCTCAGGGGGAAAAGGTTTCATAGGAGTGAAAGGTGGTAGGAAAGGGGCAGTTTGGAAGTTGGGATAGGGGAAAGGAGGGAAGCCAATTTATTTTCACTCATGCTGCTATCCTTTTTCCTTTCTAAGAGTCAGTCTATTTTGTCATCATAAAAAACTGGAAAAAGGGCTCAAAAATCTTGTGCTAGGTGTCTCCATTGAACTGTAGCCTCTGCTGTTAACTAGGGCTGGCTAGTGGTGCAGTGGCTTGAGTCAGGAAGCCCTGAACTCAAACATTTACAGCCCATGTGATCCTGGGCAAATCACATAAACTCTATTTAGCTCAGTTTCTTCATCTGTTAAATAGGGATAATAAGAACATTTACCTTCCTGGGCTGTTGTGAGAATGAGATTGTAATTGTATAGCTCTTAGCATAGTACTCATCACAAGCTAAATGTTATATAAATGTTGAGTCATTTCAGTCCTGTCTGGCTCTTTGGTACTTCATTTGGTGTTTTCTTAGCAAAAAATCAGTTTGCCATTTCCTTCTGAAGCTTGTTTTGTAGATGAGGAAACTGAGGGTCATACGGACTTTTGATTCACAGGTAAATTGGATTTAAATAAAGTAGCTGTGCAGTCTTCAGCCTCATTCTTCTAGTCATTTGAAACTGTTTCTAGCTTTTAGGAGCCATAGGTGAGAGGTGTGAGGCAGGTGGACAACAAAGGTGGATGAGAAGCCCAGAAAAGGAGCTAATCCTCCTGAAACATCCTATTCACTATAGGTCATTTAATAAGTTAAGACAGAATTCGGACTCAGGACTTTCTGAGTTCTATAGCATCAAGCCTGATGCTCTATTGACTGTACTACCTAACTGCTTATATAAATGTTTACTCCTATTCTTCCTCCTCTGCTTCTTCCTCCTCTTCCTCTTTCTCCTCTCTCTTTCTCTTCTTCTTCTTCTTCTTCTTCTTCTTCTTCTTCTTCTTCTTCTTCTTCTTCTTCTTCTTCTTCTTCTTCTTCTTCTTCTTCTTCTTCTTCTTCTTCTTCTTCTTCTTCTTCTTCTTCTTCTTCTTCTTCTTCTTCTTCTTCTTCCCCCCTTCCCCTCCATCCTTTTCTTCATTTTAACTGAGACCAGAAAGAGAAAATAACTGAAAAAAATTCCACAGTTTATGGCAGAATCAAGAGAGAGAGAGACAGAGAGACAGAGAGAGACAGAGAGAGACAGAGAAAGAGAGGAAGAGATGAGATAAAGACAAAAGAAGAAAAAGAGTGAGAGAGGAAAAGAAAGAGAAAAAGAGAGAAAGAAAGAAAGAGAGAGAAAGAAAGAGAGAGAGAGAAAGAAAGAAAGAAAGAAAAAGAGAAAGAGAAAGAAAGAAAGAAAAAGAAAGAAAGAAAGAAAGAAAGAAAGAAAGAAAGAAAGAAAGAAAGAAAGAAAGAAAGAAAGAAAGAAAGAAAGAAAGAAAGAAAGAAAGAAAGAAAGAAAGAAAGAGACAGGAGAGAAAGAGAGATGGGGAAAGGGAGAGGGAGAGAAACGGGAGAGAGTGGAGGGAGGGAGGAAGAAACAGAGAAAAATGAAGTACTATTTATGTTCAGTGTAATTTTGTATGCTTCACCAGGGGAAAGTTTTGAGCATAGATTTAGAAGTAAGACTCGCGTGTGTGTGTGTGTGTGTGTGTGTGTGTGTGTGTGTGTGTGTGTGTGTGTGTGTGTGTGTGTTGAGATACTTGGAACAAATTTATCTTTTTCCATCCTCAGTCTTCCCAGGCTGGAGTTTTGCTGTTACCTGTGTGACCTAGAACAAGCTACATTATCCCTTCAGACCTTTGATAATCACTAAGCCCTCCTCCTACTCTAGGTCCCATGGGACTACATGTGCCCCCTCTCCTCATGTCCTCTCTAGCTGCATCTCAATTTATAGTCAGAAGACTAGATTTGAGCCTCATTTTACTACCCATGTGACCTCAAGAAACTCCCATTGCTTCTCAGGGTCTCACTTTACTCCTCCGGAAGATGAAAGGCTAGCTCCTTCCAGCTCTAGCTCCTCCACATCTAATCTTGGTGAACTTATGAGTGTATCCCTGCCCAAAAAAGGTCAGGAGCCACGGCTCTAGAGGGTGGCAAAGCTGTGGTAGGGGAGAATGGAGAAGAAATGGTCTTGGTTTGTGGTTTTGGAGCCTTGATAGATAGGCAGTAACTAGACAATCCTGAGTGTTTAACCTCATGGATCAAATACTTTTATATGAATTAAATTAAAAAACAAACAAACCCCAAAGCAAATACAAGCCAATTTCAAAAGAAATCAATGAAGGACAGCCTATAAGTCAGCCTGAGGACCACCAAGTGAAGAGGATTCAGTATCTTCATGGAGACAGGCAGGGGGCCCTGCACATCATCTATCATGGCCGGGTACTGATTGTCTTAGGCTGCTGATGGATACCATCAGTTGTACAAATGGAATGAGGTGTCATGTAATTGAGCACAGGTGTCTGGGCAACAGGAAAGGAAAGAGAGAGATGGGGGAGGAAGCAGGCAGACTTGGTGAGAATGGAAGAATGGGCTCGGAGTGGCCTTGGGACCCCCACATGGGGGCCATGGACCCCTCAAGTCTTTCTCTGTTAGATATGGAATGGCTCGATTACTTTTCCGTGCTAATCTCTGAGGATATATCCCTTGTACCCTAATTAACCGAAGGTCTGCTATGAAATATATATGCACATATGCACACAAATACATGCACACATTTACATGTTTATTATGCAGTGTATATTATATTATACATATGTGGTATTATATATTATACACAATTATACATATATGCTATTAAATTATAATTGGATATGAAGTAGCATGTTATATATATATATACACATATGCACATATTGTTTTGTCTTTTTTTCCAGAAAATGATGGAGTTGTGCATATGTATATTTATGTATCTGTGTGTGTGTGTTTATTGAATGTTGGGGTGAAAGGGGAAGGGGAGAAAGAGAAAAGTCAAAGAGAAGGGGAAAAAGAAATAGTGCTAAAAAGTAAGACAGAGACACAGATAAGTAAGGACAGAGACAGAGAGACAAAATCAGAAATACACAGATAAAGAAATAGAGATATAAAGACAGAAAGAGAGAGACCATGTGATAGAGATAGAATCAGAGAGGCAGAGAGACAGAATCAAACAGAGACAAAATCAGAATCAGAAACAAAGAGATACATTTGGGAAGATAGAAATAAAGAGACATCCATAGACAGAGAGACAAAGACAGAGACAAAATCAGAGAAACAGACACATGCAGAGAAAGAGATACACAGACACAAAAAGAGACAGAGCAAATAAAAACAGACAAGAGAAGAAGGCATGGTGTGGGAGTTAAGATCACTGGTTTTAGAAGCAGAGGATGTGAATTCAAATTTCAGCTTGGTATATGTTAGATTCTTGGCCTGGCATAAATGGATTTATGCTTTTAGGCTTCCGCTTCTTCATATATAAAAGCAGATGCTAATTAGTAATGAGTAGAACGCCTGGGCTGGAGTCAGAATTCAAATCCTGTCTCAGATATTTACTAGCTGTGTGACCTTGGCCAAGTCACTTAGCTTCTGGTTTCCTCATCTGTAAAACAAAGGTCAAATCTCCTTGGGTTGTTTTGAAGATTAATGATATAATCCACATAAAGTGTCTTGTAAACCTTAAAGTTTCATGTAATTGTTAGTGAGAATAAGATTATTAGTAAAATCCCTTCTGACTCAGAGTCCCAAGATCTAGAATAAGGAAAAAAAAAAAAAAAGGAGAGATCAATGACTACTGTGTTCTAGGTGCTGGGGATATAGGTACAAAGAATGGAACAAGCTTTGCTTTCAAAGAGCTGATGATCATCTTTCTGAGCAAAAAGCAGATGCACATACAAGGATAGGGATGGAGGCAAATCACTGGGGGGGGAGTTAGAAAACTCTTCATCAATGCAGATTATAATTTTTTTTTTCAACTTAAAGTCTTAGAGAATTACTAGGGTCTGCTCCCTCCTTGGCTGCTTGCTGTGTAGGTGGGCCTTCGTCAGCCTCCGGCCAGCGCCCGCACACAGAAGGAACAGTCTCTGGTCTCAAAGAGCCCTTCACACGCTCTCTCTCAGCACTCCTGGCCAGGCCGCGGAGGAGGGCGGGCTCCGGCTCCAGGGCCTGCGAGAGCTAGAGCTGCCAGGTTTGGGTGCCTCTGAGCAGCGGGAGGCAAAGAGCTAGGAAAACAAACTTAGATGGATGATTTTCCAGCCAGACATGCGCTGAGATCTCAACTTAACTGGAAAAGGGATGGCTGTCTTGAGCCTGTTGTACAAAAAAGGCGTTCCCTGCGCACTTTTTAGTGATTCCTCTTCTTTGGACAAAGAGGAAAACTGAGGCCCAGGAAGGAAAGGGCCGTGCCCTCGCTCCTACGGGTCATGGAGCTCAGACTGGAAGCCTCTCATCTCACTATTTTTTCCTTTTTATTAACACACCCTTCTCACTGCTCCTAAAACACGACGTGCTTTTCCTGCCTCCGAGACTTTGCTTGGGCTGGTCCTCCTGCTGGTTTGCCCGCTTTTCTCCCCATCCGGACCCAGATGTCCTTCAAGCAAAATTTCATCCCCTTTGAGAAGTGTCAGCCAATTATTGAATCCTCATCAGCTCCTGCCCCTCAGATTGTCCCCAAGGTCTTAGAGCCTGAGCAGGGGAGAAGGAAAGAACGATGAACATCTATTAAAAGGAAATAATGTACAAATCCTATCTAGGTCTGTGACTGTGGGCAAAAACCTGTTAGTCTCTGTGAGTCAGTGAGGAGGGTGGGCACATTAGGTAATTGCCAAGGCCCATTTCAGGTCCAAATATCTACTTATTCCACTTAGTAGCTATGTGACTTCAATCCTGCAAATCTCTTAGCCATATTGGGCTTCTGTTTCCTCATCTGTTAAATGGGCATGATACTACTAGTAGTACTTGCTTCATAAGCCAGTTATAAGGGAGAGGATTTGAAAAACTTAAGTAGAAATGTAGACATGTCAGCTATTATAATGATATAATGATGCGAGTTTTAGCTCCCAAATCAAATAAAAAATACTTTTGTTGTTTCCAACATAGTAATAGGATGGGGATAGGAGGAATGGAGGGAGGTGGAGAAATTCTACAGAAACTACTGAGGCCACATATTGAGCTCCCTATCTCCCCTCTCTATTTCTCTCTCCTTCAATGTCTTCTCTCTTTTTTCTCTCAATCTCTCCTTTTATTTCTTTTCTTTCTTTATATAACATTTCTTTTTTTTCCTTGTTTTCTTTCTTTCTTTCTTTCTTTCTTTCTTTCTTTCTTTCTTTCTTTCTTTCTTTCTTTCTTTCTTTCTTTCTTTCTTTCTTTCTTTCTTTCTTTCTTCCTTCCTTCCTTCCTTCCTTCCTTCCTTCCTTCCTTCCTTCCTTCCTTCCTTCCTTCCTTCCTTCCTTCCTTCCTTTCTTTCTTTCTTTCTTTCTTTCTTTCTTTCTTTCTTTCTTTCTTTCTTTCTTTCTTTCTTTCTTTCTTTCTTTCTTTCTTTCTTTCTTTCTTTCTTTCTTTCTTTCTTTCTTTCTTTCTTTCTTTCTTTCTTTCTTTCTTTCTTTCTTTCTTTCTTTGTTTCTTTCTTTCTTTCTTTGTTTCTTTCTCTCTTTCCCTTTCCTCCTCCTCCCTCCTCCTCCTTTTTCTTCTTCTTTTCTCTCTCCCTCTTCCCTTCTTCCCCTTTCTTTCCCATTGAATTTGTGTTTTTTGGGGGAGTTTAGTTCCACTTATTTATTCTTGGCCTTTTTAGAGAGAACAGATTATCTATCATTTATGTTATAACAGCCAAAAAGGCACACTAATTCCCATACAAAAAACATTTATGAGGGTGATGTTGATACAATTCCTTGAGTAAAGGCCTTCTCTTCTTGCATAAAGGTGACCCTGTTTTCTTGATCTATGCCAAGCAGAGAGGAGTGCTACAAAACTGGAAAAACTTTATAGTATGCAATTGGTGGTAGATTAATAATAATAATAATAATAGCACTTTGAGGTCTTCAAGGTGCTTTGCAAATATCTCATTATATCTTTATCATGTTTTCTCACCTTTTAGTTAAATTTGAAAGGAGGATGCTATTATTGGAAACTGCTATGGAAGTGGGTAAGTGATTTGTCCATAATCACACAGCTAGAAAATGTCTGAGACAAGATTTGAACTCAAATCTCACTCCAGAAACAGTACTCTATTTTCTGTGCTAGATTGGGTTTCTGTCTTCTGAATCCTAACCAGAGCAGAATTCAGGGCTCTTGAAGATCTGATACTCAACCACTGGGGTTGCAATGTATATCATAATATCATGGCTTTGAAATTGGAAGGAATCTTAGAGACTTTCAAGACCATCTTCCCCATTTTACAGAAGAGGAAATTGAGACATAGAGCAGTTAATTTAATTGTTCAGGGTCCCACACCTAGTACCTGTCAGAGGAGGGAGTTGTGGAAGAGCTATCCACCCCCATAATACCAGCCATCCTTGTAATTTTGAATAAAACCAATGAGGTGACATTTGCATATCATTTTCAGGTTGCAAAGTGCTTCCCATATATTATTTTGTTTGATCTTCACAATGGCATGGTGAGGTAGATGAATTCTGCAGGTTTTAACTGCTCTTATTTTTCAGGTGAGGAAACAGATGAGGACTAGTTAATACTCATATGGATAACAGGTAAGTCCTAGAGATGATGTAGTAGATGATGTAGTAGATGGGTTTCAAGGCCTGAAAAATCTGAGTTCAAATCTGGTCTTAGACATTAGCTTTGTAACTTTGGGCTTGATCTCTGTTTTATTTTCCTCAATTGTAAAATGAGAATGATAATTGCACTTACCTCACAAGATTGCTATGAGGCTCAATGAGATAATATTGGTTAAATGTTTAGCACTGTGCCTGACACATAAAAGACACTTAATAAATGTACATTTTCTCTCACTCCTCCTAGAGGTAGATCTTTCCTGGGGTCTCTCCTGATTCTAGGTCCAATGCTCTTTTCAGGAACTGAGAATGAATCAAGATGAATCTAGAGGAAACAAAAGAGCATTTTTCTGTTTCTTCTGTTCAAAAATTTTCAGTTTTCTCTTGCTTTCAGGACAAAGCCTAACTGCTTCACCTGGAATTTGGAGCTCTCCATTCAATAGCTCTGACAATTTTTTTCAATCATATCTCTTCTTATTCCCCCAAATGAAGCTGGAAATCTAGCTAGGTTATTCCCTGATTCTGCTGCTTCATTTCCATAGATTTTGTTGCCATTTTTCTTTCCTTTTCTCAACCTCTCTCTCATACAAATTCTCCTGACTCTTCAGGGCTTAACTCTAGTCTTAACTCCTTCATGAATCATCATGTAATCATTCTAGGCTACATCAATATCTCCCTCTGTTCCTGAGCAGCATTTAATGTCTTCTTTACTATCATATGGGGTACTCAGAAGGACTAGCCCCTCAGGTGAGGCTTTACTGGGGACCATTCAGGGATACTCACTCACCTTTGTTTGGTGTTCATCTGTTACCCAATTCAGGAGCTGTAGCATGCACCGTATTAGCAGATGAGGTAAACCAGGTTAAGGGTAACTAAGAGACTTCAAATCCATTGGTGAGTTGGGGGATATATGTCCCAAGCTTTTGAAGACTTCCCCTGGCAGAATGAGCAGATGAGAACAATATGTTTCCATGGCTATGAAGGTGGTCGAAATAGGCACAGTGGAGTGCTTAGAGCTTGATGAGACATTTAGTCATACTACTGGAATCTGATGACTGAAATAGACTGTGAGGATAACTTGGTTCAATTCCTCACTTAAATCCAATTCACATGCAAATAAAGACATCACCTGGCAATGTGGATGCCTTTGATTCTCTTAAAAATTGAAGAACAGACAACAATTGGGCACATATTGCCTTGTGTCCTTAGTTATGTGTTGTTAAGATGGTTATGTTTACATATCACTTTCATATGACACTTACATATCACTGAGACTCCATTTGGAATCAAAGAATTTTGGTTTAAATCATATCTTTGGTGTTTGTTACCTGCATAACCTTGGGCAAGTCAGCCTCAGTTTCCTCATCTGTAAAATTAGGAGATTAGATTAAAAGGTCTTGGAGATTCTTTCTAATTCTATTTTTAGAATCTGATGCTACTAATATTAGTTGAATGATTAATTAATTCAGTTTCCTAAGTGATTCATGTGCTGATTAGAAGGTGGAAGCAATAAGAATTAGAAAAGAAATTCTAGAAAACAACTCAGGAAGGACTCCTGTCCTATTATAAATGTAAATGACCACTTATTTGGTCACCATGCAGGGAGAAGTAGACATTATGGTTAGTCTTTGAGACTTTGAAGAGGTAGCAGAATTTAAGATCTAGTCCAGACTCTTCATTTTACAGATGAGGGACCTGAAGCCCAGACTTATTAAATAACATGTCCATAATCACACAGATAGTATGGTATAGGGAAAGAGTGCTGGGTTTGAAATCAAAGGACATGAGGTCAAATCCTGACCCTTCCACTTACTTGTGAAGTGACAAGGATTCATGTCTCTGAGCTCAAGTTTCCTCCTCTGAAATATGGAGATATTATCTCAGAGAGATATTGAGAGGAAAGGATTCTGTAGACTAAGGTGTTCTATGAATGTGAGGCTGTTCTAAGGAATCACTTCTTTTATACAACATCTACTTTAAAGATTACTAAATAGACATATAAGTAGATACATAAGTGGATCAACAGATAAATAGATAATTTATTAAATGCTTATGATGGGCCAGATACTGTAATTAAAGAAAACTGTAATGATATTTTTGCCATCTGGATCAATAAATTCCTGAGCCAGTTTAAAGAACCCATAACCTGATAGTTTATTGGAAAATATGGTTGGAAGATTATTATTATTTTTTTTTTCGAGGAGGCAGAGAGATGAATGTTTTCCTTTAAATTGATGGCAGCGTTTGAACTGGAAAATGATGGATGGATGTCTCTCAAGAAACAACTTTGACCAACAATATACATAAATGGCTCCACCTTGATTGTCCAGCATCCAAAATATTCATTTGTTTCAGAATCAGAAGGAAAATGGGAGTTGGCCCACAAAGACCCTCTATGTGCCAAGGCGAATCTACAAGTGGCCAGACAAAAATATCCCATGAGATGGGAAAAAATAGAATCTGGATCCCACTTTGTAGTATGCAAAAGGTAGGGAGGAGGGGAAATCCCCAGAGCCATTAACATGGAGTCTTCCTGTGGCATGTAGTGCCCCAACCCTATCCTTCCGCTCCATCATTGTCCCTCCTATTCTATTGTTTCTGCCTTCCCTGGCACCCAGACATTGCTTGGCCACCATGTTCCCAAAATACGTTCTCACATTTTTCTTCTTCGAAGACCTCAAAAGTAAACAGTTCTAAACCGCGGCCAAGGCAGTGACGCATCCGGGCTCCCCCGTCCCATTGGCTCTATCCGGTGTTTGTAATTTCCCCAGAGAGGGAGTGGAGGGTGTGTGACAGATCTGTATGTGTGTGAGGACAGATCAGAGTAACTGGTCTATCTAAAGGGTGGAGGAAAACCAGTCTCTTGATATCCTGCCCTGAGGGTCTTGCTTTGTTTATATTAGCTATCTATGAGTCTCTTCCAAATCCATTTTTGTAATCCAATGACATTTTCTCTGTTATATTTGGTTTGCTTTTAAGGGAAGTTTCCGGCTTGAAGGTACTGTCTTCCTTATAAAACACTCAGGTCTTTCCTGCTCCTGCTTTATTATTCTTTCAATATTTTTGGGAAGGACTATTGGCTTCCCATGAAAGGGTACCATCCTGGTTATTTCTCTCAAGATGAGTGAAAAGGAAGAATGTATGGAATGGCTTCCCTGGAAAACACAAGGACCCATTAAGAAAATAGATCTAAATGAGTGCTCATAGTGTCCTAGATTTCCAACTAGAAGGGACCTTAAAAATATCTAGTCCAGGGGTTCTTAATCTTTTTTTTTTATGTATGTCACAGACTCTTTTGAGAAGAGTCTGGTGAACCTATGGACCCCTTCTCAGAGTCATGTTTTTAAATACAAAAATTAAATATTTAAGGATATATGTTAAAATACAGTTATCGAAAATATTTTTAAAAACAAGTTCATGAACTCCAGGTTAAGAAATCCTGATCAAATCCAACCCTTGATGAATTCAGAAAACAAAAGTAGCTTAAAACCATGAGATTTAGGAAATTGCCCAAGGACAAAAAAAATTCAAGACCTCTGCTTTAGTCTAACCAACTTATGTATGCACAAATGTTCACATTCAGACCTCTCACACAATGCACTTACATGTATCACACATGTATATAGAACACATACATATATACATACATGTGTGTATGTATATGTGCATATATTATATATGCATATATATACATGTATATATATTACTCTAAGTAGGAAATGACTAGTGTTGTTCATTGCTGAACATAAATGGTAAACAGTTTGAAGGGAAATACTGAGGAGTATTTGGTGATGAGTTACTTTTATTCTGACTCCATTTCTGCCAATTGATGTTGGAGATAGGGTAATTCCAGTAGCCAAGCCAGCTAAGTAAAGGTCACTTCATGCTGAAGAAATCACAAAGCAACAAAGTCATGTATCTTTGTGACCCAATATGTCATATTGGATGTGTGTTCCTCAAGACTTCATGTGACTCTTGACTCTGACGGCTTCTGATAAAGAGAGTTTGTCAAAGAGTCTGTCTGTGTAACCTTGGTCACTTCTTGGGTCTTCAGTAAAATATGGGACTTGAACTACCTTTCCAAGATTAAATGCAATAAATTTGACTTTAAAAAGTCATCATCTGGAAACTCAAGTTACTGATTCTATTCTATTCCATTCAATAGGTCATTCAGTCAATAAACATTTGTTAAATATTTACTGTGTGCCAGGTGCCATGGGGATACAAAGAAGGGCAAAAACACTATCCCTGCCCACAGTCTGAAAGAGCCTGGCTTTTGAAAATGTTGATTGCTATCCCATATGGGGTCTTATAACTGAATGTGGGGGGTGCAAAATTATGATTTATTATCAGCAAATGTTTGATTTGTATAGTTATTTTATATTCCTATATACCCAGAGGCAGATAAACATTTCTCTAGCAAAAGGGATTGCAAATGGAAGAAGTTTAAGAAGCCCTATAATAGAAAAGACTATGCAATAAAGAATTATGTTTATATAGGATTTTTTCAGTGTCAATGGGAGGCAATTCCAGAGGAAAGAGGCTGGATGGAAGAGTCCTCTTGCAGAAGATGGGATTTAAAATGATTCTTAAAAAAAGCTAAGAGGTAGAGACAGGCAGAGAGAAAAGGCATTCTAGGGAATGGGCATAACCAGTGAAAAGTCACAGAGATGAGGGATGGAATGTCATATACAAGGAATGGCAAATAAGACAAATATCACTGGATTTTAGAAGGACTAGCCTTTATTAAGCACCAGCTATATACCTAGAATTATTCTGGGTGCTGGGGATGCAAAGAAAAAATGGATTACTCTTTCCTTCAAGGAAGGTGGGAGATGAAAGAATGATATATCCATAGTAAATAAAAACAAAATGAAAACAAAATAATTTCAAGAAGAGAAAGCATTAACAATTGGGGGATTGACCTTGGTCAGAGAATCAGGAAAGACAACAAATACATAGTGTCTGTTATATTCCTAGGACTGGGTTGGAGGCTATGTGGTATAGTGGGATTTGCCATAATCTGATACTATGTTAACAAGTTGTTATTGGACTGGTTTAGCTAGCAGTTTAATAACAAAACCAAAAATAAAATAAAATAAAAAAATCAAAAGTAACAATAAAAATTGCCATAGTGCCTCTTATTAATATGTTGTTTTCCATCACCCCTCTTTTTTTTTTTTTTTTTTACTTTTGTTCATTTTGACGTTGATGATACTACCTGGGGGCCCAGAGACCAGACTTCTGGCATTAATCAGACTTACTTGAGCACAATTAAACAAAATCTTTATCACTCGATACATATCAGAAAGTGGGCTAGAAATTGGGGGAATACAAAGACAAAAATGAAGAAATCCTTGCTTCCAAGTTGTTTACAATCACAGAATCACAGGACAAGGGCAGTCATTGATCTAATCTATCCTCAGCTAGAGCAAGAATCCTCTCCATGGCTGACCTGACAAACAGTTGTCTAATTTTTGCTTAAAGATGTCTAGTGAGAAGTAAATTATCATGATAGAAGAAATAACCCATTCCACTTCCGGATACTTCTACTTGTAAGAAATATTTTTAAAAATATTCTATATGGGCGAACCTCAATTCAGCTACTTCCAAACCAGACTTGTCTCCCATGTTAATCTCCCCTCAACTTTTCAACTTCCGTTTAGGTGTTGTCTTTCCCCATTTCAATGCAGGTTCCTTGAGGATAGAGATTGGCTTGTTAGCTTACATTTGTATTCCTAGAGTTTGGCACAATGTCTGTTTAATAAAAATTTTTCCCCATTCATTTGTTCATTCATGCATTGGTTTCTATGGGAATAAAGATCAGAGAGTAGTGACAGAAGACTTCTAAGGTCTCTTCTAGATTTAAAGTTCTAAGATACAGTGATTCTGGGTCCTAGAGAGACTAGAGTGCTAGATTTGTATCATGAAGATCTAAAGTTCAAATCTAACCTCAGTCATCTATTCATAGTATGATCCAGATGCAAATCACTTAACTTCTGTCAACCTTAGTTTCCTCAGCTGTAACATGGAGACAACAATAGCACCTACCTTCCAGGGTTCTCGTGAGGATCAAATGAGATAATATTTGCCAAGGGCTTTCCAAATTGCAAGGCATTATGTGACTGCGAGGGAGATGAAGATTTGTGACAAGGACAGGGTTATAGAAAAAGTAGGAACTGCCTGTATTTGTATGTGCATCTCCCAGGAGTCACACAATTTAGGAGACAGGAGGAATTGGGGTGGGAGTGTTGAGCAGTAACATCGTGGGTGTGCTCTATTCACAAGGTTGTCTTCAGGTTATCTTCAATTTGGAAAGGTCCCTTCTGGTTGATGACACATCTGTACCCCCAGAGGTTAAGGAATTGACAGGATTCAATCCAGATGTCTTTCTTTTGTAGTTATCTTTGAGGTAGAGCTAGGGAAGGAGGAGCCAGAATGAAAGGATTCCCTAATGTGCCCTGTGCATGACCTCCAGCCTGAAGGGAAGACCACCCTCTCTAGGTGTGAGAGAAAGCCCAAGCAGCCAGCTGGCTGATTGACACTTCATCAGGTCTCTCCTATAGAAGGGACCATTTGAGTCCCATTGGTCATTGTCATGGGATTAGAGCAGGAAGACACTTTAAAGATTCATCTACTTACAGGATGGTAGGGAAACTTTAGAGCCAGAGGCAAAGTTAAAACTTGCCACATCCTCATCTCTAACTCTGCAAAATGAGGGAATTGATTTAATCTGACAGTCTTCTTATAGGGCATAGATGCCAAAGAAGTGCAAGACAGAAAGAAAAAGTCCCATGAAAACCAAAGTATTCATTGGTACACTTTTTGCAGTAGAATGACAACAACAGGAAAATGGGTGGCCATCAGTTAGGAAAATGAATGAACAACTTATGAAATGAAAATGTAATGGAATATTATTTAATACCACAAACAAAAGAGGAATAAAAGGAACTAAAAAAATGGTAGCACCGTGTATGGAAAAGTGTGGTGGGCTTGGAATGAGAAGAATCGAGATTCAAATCTTGCTTCTTTTGCTCAATGTTCATGTTACCTGGGCAAGTTACTTAACATTTTAGACCTCAGTTTGCCAAAAAATATACAAAATGAGGGAGTAGGGTTTTTCTTGTTATGTTTTGAGTCACACTGTTACTCACACCCAAATTTAGAGTCACCTCCCCCAATTTAGAGTTTCCTTGGCAAAGATATTAGAGTGTTTTTTGCAGGTGAGGAAACTGAGGTAAGAAAGGTTAAATGAGTTTCCAGATTATATAGCTAATTAACTCTCTGAGACTGGATTTGAACTCATGGAGCTGAGTCTACCTGATTCCAATCTGTATACTCTACGGTTGCACTTAGCTGGTGCTTAGGCTTATATTGCCTCTAAGATGATTTCCAGATAGATCTCTGATACTATGGCTATAAGACTCCTAAGAACTAATGAGGAGTGATGTAAGCAGAACTAGAAGAATAAACTATATAGCAACTAGAGCAATAGATTAATGTAATACTGAAAGTTATTGGGGGATGAAAATAAAAATCATCAAAAAATTTTTAGAGAAAAATTAGAGTTTGGATCAATGAATGAATTTCTTACCTGTAAGAATTTACAAATTGGATTTTTTTGAATTTTGCAAATAGCACATCCTTGATTGTAACGTGCTCTCCTGGCAGTTACAATTACTAGCTTAATTACCAGGAGTGCACTCAAGAACAACCACGTGTAACCTTAAAAGCCTTTATTATACCTACTCACATAATGCCCTAACTGATGCCCTGACTTGTTGGTTCCCGAGTGAACACCTGGTCAGAAGACCCATGTGTTCACTACCAAAACCCTTACCTCTTTTGGCTATCCATCTTGGCTTGGCCACCCAGGCTGGGAAGCCAGGGTGAAGAACACCAGGTTAAAGAGGGCGATTGCTGCCTGCAGTGGGCTTATATAGGGCCTGTGAGGTCACACACACAGCCAATCAGTGAGAGAGTCACCCATTACGAAGCTATCTCAATATGGCCAGGATCCCGCCCAAGGGCAGTCCTAATATCCACAGAAATTACTTCCGGGCCTCAATCTCCTGATGCGCTGTGGCACCCATTTAAAGGTCCCTTACACTTGATGAGGAGTGATGAGGACTGCCTTGTCCATGTCTTCTTTGGAAATCAAGGAAGAATTCAATTTGAGACCTTGGCTTTGATCATTATTCATTTGAACAATGAGTCAGAACCTGAGCATTTGGTTATCTAATGAGTGGAGTATTCTTTTAGTCCTATAGCCAAATATTGGGGATTCTGGTGTTTCTATCCTCAGTGAGTCTATACACATTAGAGGACCCTGGGTCCCAGAGTATTATTCACACGCAAAAGCCTACCAGATTAGGGTTATATTGGATTTAGCTTCAAGCCATAGAAGGAAGAGTGATGAATCAAATTGTGGTAGTATTTGTTGTTTGTCTTTCATTTTTGAAGAGGACTACTGATGTAATGGGATGATGCCTTGACTTGCACAGCTTTTCTAGTGGTGGCAAAGAACTGGAAGTTGAAGGGATGCTCACATTCACAGTTATGACTGCTTACTGTATATTTCCCTTCATTGTATTCTCTTATCCTTTTCTTTTTCTTTGTTTTCTGTTCTTTTTTGGAATTTGTTTTGCTTCTGACTGATTTCTACATTAATATACTTTTTTCTTTCTTTCCAATTTCTCTGTTTAATAAAATGTTTTAATATACCCAAATTTATCTTTGTATATTTGTTTTTATGAGGTTCATTTGTCTCCTATTTCCTCTTTTGTTGCATAGATTTCTACTTTCACATTACAATTATGTGACATGTTTTCCCTATTAGTCTTCTCATTGTTTCCCTCCAATTATATTCCTCTTCCTCTTCTATTCCACTCTTCTTTTAAAATCAACAAAACATATCATAACCATTCCCAGACCTTCTATCTAATTAGGTTCTTTATATGACTCCTGATGACAATAGAGCTTTGAGAAAATACATATATCTTCTTCCCATATAATAATACAACCTTTTATCCTTATTTATTCCTTTATGACTTGTTCCAGTCTGCTTTTTTATATTTCTCTTGATTCCCTTGTTTATGTACCTAAGCTCTGTCCTTTTCATCAGAAAAACTTGGAAGTCCTTAATTTCATTCATCTATTTCCTTTCTCCCTGTTCTCTCTCCCTAATTATATTAATTTTGCTGAGTACTTTATTCTTGTTTGTAATCTTAGATCTTTTGTCTTCTAGAATATCAAATTCTAACTTGCTACTTCTTTAAAACGATGTGTATTACATTTTGTGTGAGATTCTGTCTGTAGCTCCTCATTTAAGTTGCTTTTTTCCCTAGCTCTGATTACAGTATTTTTTTTCCTATGACTAGGAACCCTGGATTTTGACAACAATATTCCTTGGAATATTCATTTGGGGGTTTCTTTTTAGGAGGTAATCAGTAGATTCTGTTTTTATTTTCATTCTGATTCTAAGAGATATAGGCAGGTTTTTTTTTTTTTTGATGTTGTTATTTTTTCTTGAAATATGATAAATTCTTTTTTTGGATATGACTTTCAGGTAATGCAATAATTCTTAAATCATCTTTTCTTATCCTCTTTTCCAGATCATTTATTCTTTCTATGAGATATAAAACATTTTCTTTTTCTTTTCTTTCAGTATTTTGATTGTTTTAATATTTCAGACTTTGGGAGATGGTGTAGGCTAGAAGACCCTGGTGTGCTATGGTCCAGAGTCAGGAAAAGTTAGATAATACTGAATGATTTAACAACAAGAAAAATAATAACAACAGCGACAACATTTCTTGATGTCTTGTGAAGTCACTGACTATTTGGTCAATTCTAATTTTCAGAAATTTATTTTCTTTGACATGCTTTTATAGCTCTAGTTTCAAGCTTTTACTTCTCTTTCTATGTTTTGCTTCCATAGGTCCTATTTACTTTCATATTTTTTCCTCAACTCCTCATTCATTTTTTAAGATTAGTTTTAGTTTTTATTTTTTTTTTTTATTTTGCTTTAGCTCTTCAAAGATTTCTGCGTCCACTCATGCCCAATTGATGTTTTTCTTTGTAGTTTTTCTTGTACATATTTTGGAGTCATTCTCTTTTTTCTGAGTGTGGCTTGAGTTTCCTTGTCACCATAATAGCTCTTTATGATGGTATTTAATGATATCATATTTTAAGAGTACTTAGAAAAATGTCTGGGATCAAATAGATGCTTAATAAATTTTCAATATCTCCCCTACCTTTTCCTCCTGAACACTTTTTATAGACTCCCTATTTACCTCCACATCTCATTTAAAAATGAAGTGTCTTCTATGAAAGGTAGTGTTTTCCCAATCTATGCTCAAGGTTTACATGATGCAAAGATAAATTAGTTTATTTTTAGTATCTTTTTTAGTACTCTTAGTATCCTTACAAAGATACCTTTGCTGCCCCCTTCTCTCAACTCTTTCTAGCTATTTTTTATATATTAGTCTCCCTCATTGGAATGTAATGTCCTTGAGAGCATTTTTCTTGCATTTGTAATCTCAGCACTTAGTACAGCCTGGAACATAATGATTGTTAAATAAATGTTTGTTGACTTGAAAAGAAAAAAAAAAACCACAAGCTCAATGTCGGTCACATAGTAAATGCTTGTTGATTATTGGTTGATTGGTCTTGCAGTCTCTATTTTAGAGGTATCAAAAATGCTACTCACTGACTTCATGCAACTCACAATACTCTTTAGTGGCATGTTAAGTTGTAGTTAGAAAATATTTAGCATGATACATAAAAATCCAGATAAATGAAATACATAATATTACATTTTAAATTATGCCATTCTGTGGACTGCAGGGATCACTGTTTGGATTAGTGGTTCTCATTCCTATTTGAGTTTGATATCACTGTTCTACATCTTTCAGGAAACCATATTAAAGGAATGATATTGTCTACTATGGATTATTATTTATAAAATTTTACCACTTTTCCCAGCTAATACTCTCATCAATGACACTTTGGTGGATAGATAGATTATTGTTTTAACAATTTGATATAGAAACATAGTGTAGTAACTATTGATGTTGTCATGCAATTATTTCATATTAATAAGTATAAGATTAAAAGAAATTGCTGTCTTGTCTTCTCAAAAGCTCTCACAATTAGTTTGCTTCCAACACATTGCTTCTATGTCCACTTGGTCTAATGCAGATGTCTTCCCAGTCTTTTTTTCCTCATTAGTGCTATTTCTATAAGCACATCTGGTACTGTGATGTTAGAATTTAAGTGGAATGACCCCACTTTCCTTGATGGTGAAATGTAACTTATAAAAATCTTTGTAAATTTATTCCATCTTTTGTTTGTTGTTCTTTATTTTCATCCCTAAATGCCCTCAGGATGACATGGTGGGTCCCTTGCTAAGTTTTCTTTAATATGGTTATGCCCTCTACCCTTTCTATTTTATAGGACAATAGTTCTGAAAATAATAATAGCTACTATTTATAAAACATTTAAAGGTTTGCAAAATCCTTTACAAATATTATTATCACATTTTATCCTCACAAAAACCCTTGGAGGCAGGTGGCTAATATTAGCTCCATTTTGTGGGATAAAGAAGTTGAGTAAGACACTGCTTAAGTGAATAACCTAAGACCATACCTCTAGTTAAGTCTGAGGTAGAATTTGACTTGAGATTTTCCTAATTCTAAATACACTGTTTTATCCAGTGTCATCATAATCTACCATTATCATTCTTCACAAGATTTTACCAGTGAATTAATTTCTAAATAGTATTGTCCTTGGCTGCCACATCACTCTTAATAAGTCATGTTATTGATGACTGACATTTTTAGTCTCTTTTGTTTTCCTTCTTGTAGTAATTGATTTACAGGAATTAACTTTCTGAAGGAAATTATATAAGTTTGTGCAAGTGTCCTTTCTTTCATCCACATCCACTTATCACCAATAACTTGCTTAAATGAGTAAAGAGTTTTAAAAATTGCATCTTTCTGAAGGAATTATGATAAAAAAAATGCTATCCATACACAGAGAAAAAAAAAACTAATTGTGTCTGAACACACAGATTGAGGTATTTTTTTTAAAAATTTTTCTTGAGTTTTTTTTTTTTTTTTTTGGAGGGGGAAGATCTATGTTTTCTTTCGCAACATGACTTTTATGGAAATGTTTTGCCTAACTTCACATTTTCCTTCTCAGTGGGGGTGGGATGAGAAAGGGAGATAACTCAAAATTTCAAAAACAAATGTTAAAAATTGTTTTACATGTAACTGGGGAGAAATAAAATATTACATAGAGAACATCAAAAATTGCATCTTTTTTCTTACTTTTATTCTTTATTTTACAGTAATTTTGATTTTGCTATAATGATTTGTTAATCTGACAGTACAAAGACTAATTCATTATGAACTCTAACTCTAGCATCAATGTTTAGCTTTTCTTATCAAAATCTAATCAACTTTACTTTTATGCTATTATTTTATGTTCACTTCCAGCACTTTTTGATTCTTTTTTTTTTTTCCCAATTAAGATATTTATGATGTGTAGGTAATAGTGTTCTGTATTATCTTATAAGTCCTTGGCTTCTCTCATTTTTTATTCCTGATCCATAATTTCTAATTCACTTATTTCCCCTTTCCATTGAAATCAGTGAGTATAAAAATATATTGTTTAGTTTGGAGGATCTTGTGGGAGTAAATTTTGCTATGTCTTCATCCTCTGCAACAGATACTAGCATGTTCATTGCAATTATTTTCATGGTGGTCTTTTTCCAAAGATCCATCATAGGCTCTGGAATACAAGATGACCAAATGTACCACAAAGTAGTGTTTATTATTGCCTTTGGGCAGATGATAAAAATTAATTCCGCCAACTGCTTTATTTGTTCTCCAAGGAGAATCTGTGAGCCATCTTTTCATTTAACTACAACTTTCTTCTTCTTTCTGGTTTGCTTTATAGCAAGAATGTCAAGGTTGATATGTTTCAGTTCCTTTAATAGTACATCTGCTCTGTCATTGGACAAAAATTTCACAGTTAGAGAGTTCTTGTAGCTAAGTTAAAGTATATAGATGGCCTAAAATTGTGTGATTATTTATGTGCTCTGTCCTTTTTTCTGACACCATGAGTATGGAAGAAGAAAGAAACCGCATAAAACCAAAGACCATTTTGTTTATTTCTTTGTTTCATGAGTTGCCATGGTTAAAAAAAAATGCCAAACAGTCAGTTTACTAGTGATGAATCTCTTTGTACTTAGCTAGGCTGGTCCTTAGAAATTATATTAAGAGTGGCACTCAAAGTCTCAACAAGTATGCCATATGCCAGAACTTCACTTCGTCGGGTTAGCCTTTGGGATTTGAAGATAATGTCTTTGTCATGATGGAATATCAGTGTCAGACTCTCTGGAGACCTTAAATTACATTATATTCAATATCCATCTGTCTCTATCTATCTATCTATCTATCTATCATCTGTTTCTGACTGTCTTTCTCTTTATCTTCATATATATAAATATATGTATATGTGTGTAGAATTATATTTTTCCAGCATATAAAATAGTATCTTTAATAATTGTTAATAGATTTCTATATAGGTTTTGTATACCACACATTGTGCTACATATTGAAGATATAAATGAGAGTGTACTAGACAGTTCTTGCCTTTAAGAAGCTCATAGTCTAATGAGGGAAAACAACACATAAAGAAAGGCTGAGTTTGGGACCAGATCTGAGAGAAGACCCGTAGTGGAGAAAGGATGGTCACCCTTTTGGATCCACTCCTTAATATTTGACCTATAAGCTAATTCATCTTGGCATCTTGGAGATTTTGAGTAGAGATTGGGAAAGCACTAACTTTCACAGAAGACCCTTCATTTTTTAAATGGGGCGTGGGAGTGGATAAGGAGGCTGAAGACAAAGTGAGATGGGAAAGGAATTTGATAAAAAGTGTGAGCTTGTCTTTCCCAGATTCCATTCATTTTCTCTGAAACTCTTAAGGAAATTCAGGTCATATTTCTAGTCCTGGGAGGACTGGGCTGGGAGTGGAAGAGACCAATATAGACATTTTTCTCCATGGGCAAATTCTCCTTTTGGTATTCCTTTGGTAGCTAGTGATTTCAGACCACTTCCTTAATTTTTACATTAAAGGGGCAGCTAGATGACATAAAGAGTAAAGTATTCTGAGTTCAAATCTGGTCTGAGACACTTAATACTTCCTAGCTGATGACCCTGAGCAAATCAGTTAACTTTAACTGCTAAGAAAAAAAAAATGCATTGTTGAAATGAAGGGGTTGGACCAATTGGGTTCTAGGGTCCCTTCCCATTTCCAGTGTTAAGATCCTTTAACTTATTTTGTTTACAAAATAACAAAAGCTCAACATATGCCATGTTCTCCATGAAACCTTCCTAGATAATCCTATCTTCTCATATCTCATAGAGCATGTGCTGTGCATAACCCTAACTTACTCATGCAATATGTATTTTTTCTTATCTGCATGTCAAACATCATGAAACTATAAGCTCTCTGAAGACAAGAACTGCCTTGTTTAAACTTTTTTCCTTCTCTAGAACTCTTTCAATAGAATGTTTTGGATACAGTAGACATTAAATAAAGTGATAGGATTTAGAGCTAGAATAAATATTACAAATTATCAAACTCAACCACCTCATTTTATAAATGAGAAAATGGAGACCAAGGTGTATATGTGTGTATGTGTGTGTGTGTGTGTGTGTTGTGTGTGTGTGTGTGTGTGTGTGTGTGTGTGTGTGTGTGGTTTATTCAAAGTCAGAAGGGTAGCAAGCAGCAGAATTGATATTCTGATTCAAGTCTGTCTCTAAATATGACTCTTTTGCCACTCCGCCAATATTTGTTGAAGTTGGCGGCAGCTCTTTCTCTTGGTGGTGTAATTCCCACTAAGGGCTCGTGGCTTTTCAATGGTGTGTAAGATCATTCACTTTCAGTTGTTATTGGCAGGGGAGCCACATGGAGCCATTTTTCTTTTGTCTTGAAGGGTGGACTCTAATCCTTGGTCCTTGCATCTGCCTTTGGTTATTTCATAAGAACTGGGAAAAGAAAAAACAAACAGATCCCGGGAACCTTTTGGGAGCTTTTGGCAAACCTAGGCTGTTAATGTGTTTTTAATATGCTCCAATACGTCTTGTAAAACTCAACCTATTAATGGACTTTTGCCGGATCCTGACAATGATCTGTTAACTTGACCCTTCCTTCCCACCCCTACTGGCATCTTTATCAACCAACAACAGCCAAGCTATTCTGAGCCCAGCTGAATTATGTTCCTGAGGTTATCAAGGGATGGACAGTAGTTCCTTTTGCCAGAACAGCTAAGGTCTTGGGGTGAAAAGGCAAAGGTCACCTGCCACTGGCTGCCTGTGGGATGGATTCAATCAAAACTTGACTGGCATGGTAGCAAGTGACATGAAATGTTAATCTACTGTCTCAACCAGAATACTTTGAAACCAATGGGCTTTAAGGTAAGAGTCAGTTTTTTTAAGGATGGATCTGTTTTTCTCTAGCAGAAGCAATGACAGGAGGTCCTACCCTGATGTAACTTCTCTTTCTCCTTCAGGTTGAAACAGGGTATTGTAGAATGTTAGAGAAGAATGGAGCTAGAGGAAATGGTATGTGAAAGGTACAAGAAATAGGTCTACAAATCAAACATTTATATTATGATTTATTTTATATTTCTATTATTAAATATATTTCTATGACTAAATTAAGATTTATTTCACAACCCCCACATTCAGTTATAAGATATTTTATATGATGTTATGAGTTTAAGAACCTGGATATTAGACTATGACTAATTACATAAAGAAGTTAACTTTCAATAGACTTTGGACAAGTGTCCATTGTCATTTAACAAAAAAGTGCCCAATGTAGGACCCATGAGCCTCATGAGGCCCATAACATCCCTTAGTCCAGCCCTAGCCAATTAAAATATAATTGGGAAACATTTAACAAAAAATACAAATAAACATAGATAGTGTTAATTTGTGGTTTTCTAAGTCAACATGCAGCCCACCCACAGGGATCCATTGCTATCTGAATTTGACACCACTGATACAAAACATGTCTCAATACCAAGGAATAGTGACTTGCAGTCAGGACACTTGAATTAAAATCCTAGCCATAGTACTTCTAACTGTATCACCAGACACGCAATTTCATCTCTTAACCTCAATTTCCTCATATTGAGGATACTTGCACCATTTCCCAGCGTTGTTTTAGGGAAAATTCTTTGTAAACCTCAATGTATTATAGAAATATGAGTTATTATTATTATACAAACACAGACTGAGATTCTGAGCCTGAGAACTGGAAGCCTGCTGTTTGGCTCAGGATAAATGGTATCACTCACTTTATCCTCAGTTTCCTTATCTGAATAACAAGAGGATTGGACTAGACAATTTCTTAGGTTCCCTTCCAGCCCTAATAATCTATGAATTCCATGTGTCTATGATATCATCCAGTCTAACTCATTATTCAGATGAGAAAACATGGGTCCAGAAAAGGGAAATAAATGTCTAGCATAGTCAAAAGAATGCTAGATTTATGTGGGAAGACCTGGGTTCAAATGTCTTTTTGCTACATGTGTGTGTGCGTGCGCGCTCGTGTGTGTGTGTGTGTGTGTGTGTGTGTGTGTGTGTGTGTGTGTGTGTGTGTGATATTGAACAAGTCAATGTTGGTTGGGTAACTCAGAATATCTGGGCTCAAGCCCTAAATCTGTTAGTAACCCAATGTGAGACAAATCATTTTTCTCAGGTTCTCATTTCTCTTTCTCTTACTATAAGTAGGTAAGAGGAATGTTACATATTTGTATTTCAATAATTAGAGAAGACCCAGGTTTTTCTATTGAATCAGTCATTCAGATATGTAAACTAAGGGCTCCTAATTGGCAGATAATATCACACCAATAACTATTTAACACCAATTAAGTTTTATGAAAGGGCATTGGAAGAGAAAGTATTACAAGGACTGACATAGAGAAAGTCCAGAATATCTGAAACTGGAAGTTCTCCTTTCTGAAAGAGCAAATACCAGGAGAAAGCTTGGTGAGCACAAGTGAAAAAGGGGGAACTCACACATCTCAGTTTCTTGTAGACTTCCTCCCCTTCCCAGGATTCTCATGAAGTTCTTCTTAGGTATGGTGCAGCTTTTTTCTGGAAACCTTGTGGAGTCTTGAAGTGATTTCATTGTGTCTAGCCTGTCTTCAGCCTTCAGTGAAGATGCTACTATCAACCATTGTTCTGGGACATTACTGGGATTCCCATTGGAAGTTCAAAATATTTTATCTTTTCAAAGTTAACAAGGTTATCTTCTGGTCAATAAGAAGATTGGGATTCAGAGGCTTTCTGAGACTTAATTCTCAGGAAATCCTCTCTCAAGCCTTGGCTGAATCTACTTTCTTTAGGATGAATTGCTACCAGAATCTCTATTTTTTTTTTCCAGCTTGCCCTTTTTATCCAAGTTCCCAAAGGTATAATCAACTCCTCAATGAATCCAAACAGACCTCTTGCATTGTGCCTTCTCATTTCATCCAAGGACTAGAAACATTTTGCTTTTTCCAAATTAATAAATGTATTTGTCTGATTCAATAGAAATATTCTCATCTGATAAAGAGCATCTTTTAGATTTTTTATTGGTGTGAAGGTGACTGAGTGATTCAAATTATTCCCATTTTTATATTATCAAAGCTTGGGTAGGGACAGCTAGGTAGCACAGTGGATAGAACACCAGCCCTGAAGTCGGGAGGACCTGAGTTCAAATCTGGCCTCAGACACTTAACACTACTAGCTGTGTGACCCTGGGCAAGTCACTTAACCCCAATTGCCTCAGGAAAAAGAAAAAAAAAGTTTAGGTGGCCCAATAAGTAGAACACTATACCTGAAATCAGAAAAACCTGAGTTCAATCCAGCCTTAAGACACTTCTCAAGATACTTACTAGCTATATAATCTTGGACAATATTTACTTCATTGCTGTTTGCCTCAGTTTCCTCATCTGTAAAATGAGGATAATAATAGCACCTTCCTACCAGGTTTGTTGTATCAAAAAATTTATAATTTTAGTGTTTAGCACAGTACCTGGCATATAGTAAATGCTATATAAATGATAGTTAATATTAACTACTACTATTCCTACTACTACTACTATTCCTACTACTACTACTACTACTACTACTATAAATATTATTACTACTACTTCTACTATTACTATTATTATTACTACTACTGCTACTGCTATTGCTACTTCTACTCTAATACTTCACAAACCTTAAATCATACTTGTTTCTTACTGTTATTAGCTCTTATTAACAACTATTTAAGTAAAATTGCTATTGTCTGTTTCAGACTTCATTTCTGATTTTGGAATGGAATATGTGGTTATGAAATGGATCTTGAATCAGCAGAAGTAAAGTGGATCAGGAGTACTGCATCCCTACCCTAAGCAGGGTAAGGTTTAAACACTTTGCATGACAAGGGGGCATTGCAGTGTTTATAGTAATGGAGGCCAGGTTCTTTCAAGGACCAGGCAAAAGATGAATGAATGGATTGTGGAGGGAGTCTTTCTCCTACCATGCGAAGTCCATCGAGCATGTGGCTGCTGCATGATTTGGAGCAGAGGGCAAGCTTTGTAGTCTCAGAACAAAAACACCGATTTGCTCAAGAGTCCAAGTGTGGGGAGATTGAAGAAAAAAAATTGCTGGAAGCAAATTCAGCCAGCAAAGCCACCAGCCACCCTCCACCATCAAAGTCTTCCAGCTCAAACTCCCTTCCATTCCTTTACTCTGATGATACTGGATGAAGCTCATCCATTTCTCTGTGAAAACGTCAAGACCCTTCTCTGATCCATTGTCCAACACAAGCGAGAGCCAAGAGTGACTTCATGCTGGCTGGCTATAGTGCTGGGTCACTTTACAGGAACCTCAGCTAACATGCCGGGCTGGTCAATGGGCATCCTTGGCTATGTGCTTGGAACCTCTGAGGCCTGGGCTGGGATCCCATCTTGAGCACAGAAAGGAAATTTGTGAGCTTTGCTCATGAAGGCAGATATGTATATTCAGGGCTAGCTTTGGAGAGGATCCAGATGGCTGGAGCCAGGCAGGAGGCAGCCAGTGTGAGAGAAGGGAGGCAGCCTACTAGATAGTCAAAAGGACTTGAGCTTCACCCATGTCACTGATGCTTTATTAAGCACTTACCATGTTTAAAGCACTGTGCTAGGCACTGGGTGGAGGCAAATACAAAGCTTGGCTAAGACATGGTTCTTACTCTCAATAGCATTTATAGCCTAGTCAGGGACCATATGGAATATATCACCATAGAGAGCTATAATCAAGAGGTTTAAAATGTTACATGAAGAGAAATTCAAAAACAAAGGTCAAAATAATACTGGGACTGGCTGCTTAGTAACAATTTCTCCCTACTGCCTTCTATACACATACTCTTCATGTTGCCTTTACAACAAAACAAAACACCCCCCTGAAAGACCTCATCCTGCCCCCTTTAAGGTTGTTTTTGATGAAGCACACAGCAGGCGATAGTGAAAAGAGCAGCAGATTTTTAGAGAAAAGTCTTGGATCCATCATGAGCTAGCTCTGGGACTTTGATCTCTGAATTTTTTTTTTCTTTTTCCTGAGGCAATTGGGGTTAAGTGACTTACCCAGGGTCACACAGCCAGGATGTGTTAAGTGTCTGAGACCAGATTTGAACTCAAGTCCTCCTGACTTCAGGGTTGGTGCTCTATCCACTGCACCATCCAGCTACCCCTACTCTTTGAATTTTCTATTTACCTCCTCCCTAAAGAAAGGGTCTCAGGAAGGAGGACCTCAGTTTAGAAATCTGTCATATATATTTTTTAGTTATGTGACCCTGGGCAAGTCAATTCCTGGCTCTGTGACTTGATTTCCCCATCTATAAAGTGAGAGCAGTTTCCTTTATATTTCCTTTCAGCTTTAAATTTGTGCTCCTATTTAAAACAAGTATTCTCAGCTCACTCAGGGATGTGCTGGTAATTGTTTAATAAGCAAATCTCAAAAAAAAACAAAAAAAAAAAAAAAACAAAAACAACCTCATTGTTCATGCTAAAAAGTCCATGTGGGGATTGCATGAACCGAACACTTCAGGCAAGCTTTTAAAGGCTGGGCTCATTGGCTCATCTTCCATTATACTACCTGCCTCATGGGATTGTTATGAGAATCAATTAGGTAATATGTGTAAAGTGCTTTGTAAAGCATAGAGAATTCTATAAATGTCAGCTGTGATTCTTATTTTAACCTAACTTCCCCTGGGTACATTGTGGGATTATGATGTTAAGATGATGTATAGGAGAGCCCTTTGGAACCAGAGAGCATCCACAAATGAGAGGGATTACCACGTACCCAATGTTTGGTTTGGGAAAGCTTCATTCACTGATGACTGTGTCAAAATAAAATACACATGAAGCCTAAATGTAATCCATACTAATGGTGATAGTGATGATGAATCTGTCGAGGAGAACTGTGCTTTTGTTTTATAAAAAATCTTGGCTTCCAAAAATATTTAAAACTATGCTTAGAATCATAGAAGAGCTTTTGAAAAATCAGTTAGCCAGTCATTCACCTTCCTCACAAGTTCATTTTACTTGCCCAGGATCACACAGTAATTTAGGAGCAAGGCAAAGGAAATTTCCTACCTCTTAATGTTTCCATTATGCCATATTTATAAGGTTTTTATTTAGTTGTTTTTAGTTAACTCTTCCTGACCTCTTTTGGGGTTATCTTGGCAAAGATACAGGAGCAGTTTTCCATTTCTTTCTTTAATTCCTTTTACAGATTAGGAAACTGAGACTAGTAAAGTTAAATGACTCACCCAGGGTCCCATAACTGGTAAAATGTCTGAAGCTGGATTTTAAATCAAAATGAAACTTCCTGATTCTAGAGCTCTATCTATTGCACTACCTAAATATCCATTATATCTATAATACTAATATTAAAGTTCCCAATGGAGGGCCCCCACTACAAAAAAAGTGATCACTGTTTTAGGAAAAGCTCGATATATATATCCCTTTCTTTCTTAACTTCATTATCAAAACTAAGTAAACAGATTTGTCCTTTTAACTTGAAGATCTTGACTTTGTTAGTGAGCAGCGAGGTAACAAAGTGGATAGATTTCTGGAGTTGAAGTCAAGAAGACCTGAGCTCAAATCCCACTCAGATACTTAGAGGCTGTGTCTCTTTAGGCAAGACACTTAATCTTTTTCAGCCACAGGTTCTTCGTCATCTGTAAAACTGGGATAGTAGTAGCACCTACATCACAACATTAAAGAAGTTAACATTTATAGAAACACTTCCATAACCTTAAAGTACCATATAAATGCTTATTACTATTTTTAATATACTCAATGTATAAAGTAACCTAGAGAACCATCTCCTCTATCTAGTTTTCTGGATTCTTTCCAGCCCAGGGGCACATACAAAAGTAACAGGACAAAAGATTAAAGCTGTTAAGGAAAGGGGTCAAAAAGAAAATGTTAGCTGACACTTTGAAAAAATCATGTCCTTTCCTAAAGGAACTTTATTAAAGCTAAAGAAAGATGGGCTGTTGTACCCAAAGAGAAAGGCCATTTATATTTTGAAAAAGACCAAATACTTTTGGAACTGGATGCCTTTCCATTAAGAAAAAGAAAAGGAACAGAGAGACAAAGGAAGAGCGCAGAAAAGCTCTATCCATGTAGCATGTGGATCTTAGGGTTGCATCTGGTTTGCATTAAGTTTTATAAGGTTGATAGCAAATAGGGGTATTAGAACTAATTTATTTATTTGAATTAGTGATGAGTCAATCATGGAAACTGTGATTGAGCGAGGATACCATACTT